>NW_017674918.1:0-45433 GCF_001879085.1 Nicotiana attenuata
GCGAGTTTTGGTTGAGTTCGGTTGCATTTCTGGGTCATATTGTATCAGTAGAGGGTATTCAGGTGGACCCGAAGAAGATTGAGGCAGTCAAGAACTTGGCCTCGACTAGCTTCAGCGACTGAGATTTGGAGTTTCTTAGGGTTAGCAGGTTATTATCGTTGGTTCGTGGAGGGGTTTTCATCTATAGCAGCCCCGATGACCAGGTTGACCCAGAAGGGTGCCCAGTTCAGATGGTCAGATGAGTGTGAGGCGAGCTTCCAGAAGCTCAAGACAGCTCTGACCACGGCACCGGTGTTGGTTTTGCCCACGGGTTCAGGGCCTTACACGGTCTATTGCGATGCTTCCCGTATTGGACTTGGAGCAGTATTGATGCAGGATGGCAAGGTTATTGCTTATGCTTCGAGACAGTTGAAGATCCACGAGAAAAATTATCCGGTTCATGATCTAGAGTTGGCAGCGGTTGTTCATGCTCTAAAGATTTGGAGGCATTATCTATATGGTGTGACATGTGAGGTGTACACGGATCACAAGAGCCTGCAGTATCTGTTCAAGCAGAATGAGTTGAATGTGAGGCAGAGGAGATGGCTAGAGTTGTTGAAAGATTATGATGTTACTATCTTATATCACCCGGGTAAGGCCAATGTGGTGGCAGATGCATTGAGTAGGAAGTCTGCCAGCATGGGTAGTCTTGCTTATATCCCGGTCAGCCAGAGACCGCTTGCTTTAGATATTCAGGCGTTGGCAAATCGATTGGTGAGATTAGATATTTCTGAGCCTAGCAGAGTGTTGGCTTGCGCGATCGCTCGTTCTTCTCTATTGGAGCGTATGCGTGATCGGCAGTTTGATGGTCCCCATTTGTGTGTCCTGAGAGACACGGTTCAACGTGGAGATGCCATGAAGGTGACTTTAGATGATGATGGTGTTTTGAGATTGCAGGGTCAAGTTTGTGTGCCCAATGTTGATAGGATTCGAGATTTGATCTTAGCGGAGGCCCATAGTTCTCGGTATTCTATTCACCCGGGCGCCGCGAAGATGTATCAGGACTTGCGGCAGCATTATTGGTGGCGTAGGATGAAGAAGGATATTGTTGCGTATGTGGCTCGGTGTTTAAACTGTCAGCAGGTCAAGTATGAACATCAGAGGCCTGGTGGTTTATCTTAGAGGATTGAGCTTCCCGAGTGGAAGTGGGAGAGGATTACCATGGATTTCATTACTGGACTTCCGTTGACTCGGAAGAAGTTTGATGCTATTTGGGTCATTGTTGATAGGCTGACCAAGTCAGCGCATTTCATTCCAGTAGCAGTCTCCTATTCATCCGAGAGGTTAGCCGAGATTTATATCAGGGAGATTGTTCGGCTTCATGGTGTGCCGGTATCTATCATTTCGGATCGGGGTACGCAGTTTACCTCGCGCTTCCGGAGAGCGGTTCAGCAAGAGTTAGGCACTCAGGTTCAGTTGAGCACAGCGTTCCATCCTCAGACGGACGGTCAGTCCGAGCGGACTATTCAAATTTTTGAAGATATGCTCCGTGCTTGTGTCATTGACTTTGGAGGCTCGTGGGACCAATTTTTGCCTTTAGCAGAGTTCGCCTACAACAACAGCTACCAGTCCAGCATTCAGATGGCTCCATATGAGGCGTTGTATGGGAGGCGATGTCGGTCTCCAGTCGGATGGTTTGAGCCGGGAGAGGCTCGATTATTGGGTACAGATTTAGTTCAGGAGGCCTTAGATAAGGTCAAGATTATTCAGGAGAGGCTGCGTTCAGCTCAGTCTAGGCAGAAGGCTTATGCAGACCGTAAGGTCCGAGATGTAGCTTTCATGATCGGAGAGCGAGTATTGCTCCGGGTGTCGCCTATGAAGGGCGTGATGAGATTCGGAAAGAAGGGCAAGCTTAGCCCTAGGTACATTGGCCCGTTTGAGATTCTTGATCGAGTGGGAGAGGTGGCTTATAGACTGGCATTGCCACCTAGCTTATCAGCCGTGCATCCAGTTTTTCATGTATCTATGCTTCGGAGGTATCACGGCGATCCTACGCATGTGTTAGACTTCAGCACTGTCCAGTTGGACAAGGATTTATCTTACGAGGAGGAGCCGGTAGCTATTCTAGACCGGCAGGTTCGTCAGCTGAGATCTAGGAGTTTTCCCTCTGTTCGTGTTCAGTGGAGAGGTCAGCCACCTGAGGCCTCGACCTGGGAGTCCGAGTCTGACATGCGGAGCCGTTACCCACATTTGTTCCCCGACTCAGGTACTTCTTTCTTTTGTCCGTTCGAGGACGAACGGTTGTTTTAGAGGTGGAGGATGTGACGACCCAAAGGGGTCATCACCTGTTTCCTCATCTGTTCCGTGCTTCTGAGGCCTCGAAAACCTCATTTTTTACTTGCCTCGATTTGCGTGCGCAGTCCGAGCGCGTAGCCGGAAAGCTTTTATGTTGAATTATGTGAATTCTGTGAAAAATTTGAAGAATTTTGATATTAATATGTTTAAGGTTGACTTCTGTCAACATTTTTGGTAAACGGACCCGGACCCGAGATTGGACGGTCCCGGAAGGTCCGTAGAAAAATATGGGACTCGGGCATGTGCCCGGAGTCGAATTTCCGAGGTCTAGAGCCCGAGACATGAATTTTTCTGTGAAATTGTTTTTTTGAAATTATTAAGGAAAATGGAAATGAAAATTGATTAAAAGACTGTGGTATCGGGCTCGTATTTTGGTTCCGACGCCCGGTAAAAGTCTTAAATATGTGTTAAGCGCTTTCTGTAAAGTTTGGTCGAAATCGGACGTCGTTTGACGTGTTTCGGACCTAAATGTCTAAAGTTGGAAGTTCATGAATTTTGAAATGAAAATGATGATCTTGAGGCTTGATTCAATGATTTTAAATTTATTTTGGTTTGAACCTCGTGTTTTGACCAAGCGGGCCCGGGGTCGGTTTTGCAAATTTTGGGCAGAATATTGGAAAGATTATATTTGGGTATTTGGGTTGGATTGTTGAGTATTATTGATGATATTAAATCAATTGTGTATAGATACGATTGAATTGGAGCTAAATTCGAAAGGAAAGGCCTTGCTTAAGGATTGAATTGGCCGTAAACCTTCGAGGTAAGTGTTTGGGTTAACCCTAGCTTGAGGGAATAGGAGTTGAATCTTGTTGCTAATTGCTATGTGATCGAGTACGATGTATAGGCATGGTGACGAGTATCTATACATTGGTGTCTAGCATGACCTTGGGTCCTTATAATGTGATTACCATGATTTGGTTGTGAACTCCGTGTTTATTGGAGGATTTCTAGTTGTTGTGAATAACATGTGAACGGTAATATGATCATTTGATTCCTGGGAGCATTGGCTCGAATTGTGATACGAATCTTGAAAGTATACGAAATGACTTGATTCTTTGGAGCGTTGGCTCAAAATAGTAAAGTGAATTAAAAGATAAGAAAAGTAAGAAGAGAAAATGTTGTTGATTCTTTCCCTTGCCGGGATGTTTGTCAAATATTTGCTTATGTTGTGCCCCTTAATTGTGACTGTTGTTTGGGAAGTCAAACTGTTAAATGATATTGAGGATCGAGTTGCACGCCGCAACAATAATATATGAGGATCGGGTTGCGCGCCGCAACAATGATATATGATAAGTGATATGGGTCGGGTTGCACGCCGCAACAATGATATTGTGGAGCGGGTTGCACGCCGCAGCAATAGTGATTATGGAGCGGGTTGCACGCCGCAACAATTATTGAGGCTATGTGTTTACATTTGAGTATTGATTCCTTGTTCACCGTGAAGCTAAGTTGTTTTAGTTGTTACTCTGGATTATTGTTATTATTGTATCTCCCCATAGCATGTTTCCCCTCCCATGATGTTAATCACTTGGTATTCGATTTTCGCTGTATATATTTATAACTGCACAGGTTTATGTGGTGTCCAGTCTAGCCTCATCACTACTTCGCCGGGGTTAGGCTAGACACTTACCAGCACATGGGGTCGGTTGTGCTGATGCTACACTTCTGTGCATCTTTGCACAGGTCCAGGTTTTGAGCAGCAGCCGCAGTAGTTCAGGAGCAGGCTTTCATTATCACGAGACTGAGGTAGCCTTGCAGGCGTCCGCAGGCCCGGCGTCTCTTCTCATTGTTTTCTTTTAGACTGTTGCCTCCTTGTTTCGAGACAGACAACTGCTATATTTCTTTCAGACCTTTTTATTTAGTTTATTCTTAGTGGTTCGTGAGTAATGTGACACCAAATCTTGGGTAGAGGTTGTTTTGACTATTCCGCGTTTTAAATTCACCATTTTTAAGACAGACTTCCGCTATTGTTCTTATTAGACTTATGTTCTATATTGATGTTATAAACTGTTAAAGATAATTGCTAGTGATGGAAAGGTAATTAAGTTGGCTTGCCTAGCTACCACGAGTAGGCGCCATCACGACTCTGATGGTGGGAAATCCGGGTCGTGACAAGTTGGTATCAGAGCACTAGGTTACATAGGTCTCACAACTCACGGATAAACTTAGTAGAGTCTGAGGGGTAGGTACGGAGACGTCTGTACTTGTTCCCAGAGTCTATTGAGTTAGGAAAAAAATCTCTCGTTTGTTCCTTCTTGTCGTGCGATTTGGTTTCTTAAAAGCTGATTGAATTTTCACTCTGTTCTTTCGCAGATGGCGAGAACACGCGCTTCCTCATCCTTCGATCAGCAGTCCGAGCCCCAAGCAGCTCCCGCTAGGGGCCGAGGTAGGGGCAGGGCCCAGCCACCAGCAGCAACACCAGTGGCGGACCCTCAGGTTGGCCTTGACGAGGAGGTTCCGGCCCCAGCTCAGACGGTTCCGGTGAGCCCAGCTCAGGTCCCAGAGGGGTTTATTGCTACCCTAGTTCTTCAGGACGCCTTGGTCCGGTTGGTTGGCCTCATGGAGAATGTCACCTGAGCAGGATTGCTTCCTGCAGCACCAACTACTTCCCAGGCTGGAGGAGGAGCCCAGACTCCTGCTGCACGTACTCCGGAGCAGGTAGCTCCCCAGACTCAGATTCGACCGGCTCAGACAGCTGTGGCAGTTCAGCCGGGAGTAGTTGCACAGGCCAGTGATGGAGCGGCCATGTCCGCTGATGCTTTGTGGAGGTTGGACAGGTTTACCAAGCTTTTCACTGCTACATTCAGCGGAGCTTCTTCTGAGGACCCCCAGGATTTCTTATATAGCTGCCACGAGGTTCTTCGAAACATGGGCGTTGTGGAGTCCAATGGAGTTGATTTTGCGGCTTTTCGTCTATCTGGATCCGCCAAGACTTGGTGGAGGGATTACTGTTTAGCCAGACCAGCAGGGTCGCCGCCTTTGACTTGGGATCAGTTTTCAGAGTTGTTCCTGGAGAAGTTTCTCCCCGTTACTCAGAGGGATGCTTATCGGAGGCAGTTCGAGCGCCTCCAGCAGGGGCCTATGACAGTCACTCAGTATGAGACCCGGTTTATCGATCTAGCTCGCCATGCCCTCGTCATACTTCCCACTGAGAGGGAGAGGGTGAGGAGATTTATTGACGGCTTGATCCAGCCCATTCATCTTCAGATGGCCAGAGAGGCGGGTAGTGATATTACTTTTCAGGAGGCGGCCAATGTGGCCCGGAGGATCGAGATGGTTCTGCCACAGGGGGGTGGTCATAGGTCAGACAAGAGACCCCGTCACTCAGGTCGATTCAGTGGTGCCTCATCTGGAGGCAGGGATTCTTATGATAGGGGTCAGTCTTCCAGGCCCTTTCAGTCAGCCCTCCAGGCTTCACAGGGTGTTCCAGGCGATCGTGGTTCTCGTGGGCAGTATTCTGATCAGCAGCCCATCAGTGCACAGCCTCTTCAGAGTTTTCGTGGAGGTCACTCGGGTCGTCAGGGCCAGTCTCATCGTACAGAGGGATGTTATGAGTGTGGCGAGTATGGTCACATCAGGAGAGCTTGCCCGAGATTGAGGGGTACACAGTCACAGCAGCAGGGTCCTCGCCCCATGATTCAGGCACCAGGTGACCCACAGCCTGCCCAGCCAGCCAGGGGCAGGGGTAGGGATCATAGAGGTGGAGGTCGAGACCCTAGAGGTGGAGGCCGGACCGCCAGAGGTAGGGGTCAGCCGCTAGCCGATCGTCCCAGAGACATGGTTCAGGGAGGTGGGGCTGATCCCCGGTTTTATGCTTTACCAGCCAGACCAGAGGCCGAGTCGTCAGATGCCGTTATTACAGGTACCATTCTGGTTTGTGATAGAGATGCGTCAGTGCTATTTGACCCTGGGTCTACATATTCATATGTATCGTCTTATTTTGCACCCTGCCTGGCTATGTCTAGTTATGCTTTGGACATTCCTGTTTATGTATCTACACCAGTGGGTGACTCTATAGTAGTCGACCGGGTGCATCGTTCCTGTGTGGTTGTGTTTGAGGGTCTTGAGACCCGTGTTGATTTACTGCTTTTAGATATGGTGGATTTCGACGTTATATTGGGGATGGATTGGTTGTCCCCGTATCATGCCATCTTAGATTGTCACGCCAAGACCGTGACCTTGGCTTTGCTAGAATTGCCCCGACTAGAGTGGAGAGGGACTTCAGGTCATGCCACTCGCAGTGTTATTACATATGTCAAGGCTCGACGCATGGTCGAGAAGGGGTGTTTAGCTTATCTGGCGTATGTTCGCGACTCCAGCGTAGAAGTTCCTTCTATTGACTCCGTTCCTATTGTTCGAGAGTTCCCTGAGGTTTTCCCTTCAGACCTGCCGGGCATGCCGCCCGACAGAGATATTGATTTCTGTATTGATCTGGCTCCGGGCACGCAGCCCATTTCTATTCCGCCGTATCGCATGGCCCCGCCAGAGTTGAAGGAGTTAAAGGACCAGTTGCAGGAATTACTAGAGAAGGGTTTTATCAGGCCTAGTGTTTCTCCTTGGGGTGCGCCGGTGTTATTTGTGAAGAAGAAGGATGGTTCGATGCGGATGTGTATTGATTACCGACAGTTGAACAAGGTGACGATAAAGAACAAGTATCCATTGCCGAGAATTGATAATTTGTTTGACCAGCTTCAGGGAGCAAAGGTGTTTTCAAAGATAGACTTGAGATCTGGCTATCATCAGCTGAAGATTAGGGCGTCTGATGTCCCTAAGACGGCGTTCCGCACTCGGTATGGGCACTATGAGTTTTTAGTCATGTCATTTGGTTTGACCAATGCCCCAGCAGCGTTTATGGAGTTGATGAACCGAGTGTTCAGGCCACATCTAGACTTATTCGTGATAGTCTTCATTGATGACATCTTGGTGTACTCTCGCAGCCAAGAAGAGCACGAGCAGCACCTCAGAGTGGTTCTTCAGACTCTAAAAGATAGTCAATTATATGCTAAGTTTTCGAAGTGCGAGTTCTGGTTGAGTTCGGTTGCATTTCTGGGTCATATTGTATCAGCAGAGGGTATTCAGGTGGACCCGAAGAAGATTGAGGCAGTCAAGAATTGGCCTCGACCAGCTTCAGCGACCGAGATTCGGAGTTTCTTGGGGTTAGCAGGTTATTACCGTCGGTTCGTGGAGGGATTTTCTTCTATTGCAGCCCCGATGACCAGATTGACCCAGAAGGGTGCCCAGTTCAGGTGGTCAGATGAGTGTGAGGCGAGCTTCCAGAAGCTCAAGACAGCTCTGACCACGGCACCGGTGTTGGTTTTGCCCACGGGTTCAGGGCCTTACACAGTCTATTGTGATGCTTCCCGTATTGGGCTTGGAGCAGTATTGATGCAGGATGGCAAGGTTATTGCTTATGCTTCGAGACAGTTGAAGATCCACGAGAAAAATTATCCGGTTCATGATCTGGAGTTGGCAGCGGTTGTTCATGCTTTAAAGATTTGGAGGCATTATCTATATGGTGTGACATGTGAGGTGTACACGGATCACAAGAGCCTGCAGTATCTGTTCAAGCAGAAGGAGTTGAATGTGAGGCAGAGGAGATGGCTAGAGTTGTTGAAAGATTATGATGTTACTATCTTATATCACCCGAGTAAGGCCAATGTGGTGGCCGATGCATTGAGTAGGAAGTCTGCCAGCATGGGTAGTCTTGCTTATATCCCGGTCAGCCAGAGACCGCTTGCTTTAGATATTCAAGCGTTGGCCAATCGATTGGTGAGATTAGATATTTCTGAGCCTAGCAGAGTGTTGGCTTGCACGGTCGCTCGTTCTTCTCTATTGGAGCGTATCCGTGATCGGCAGTTTGATGATCCCCATTTGTGTGTCCTGAGAGACACGGTGCAGCGTGGAGGTGCCACGAAGGTGACTTTAGATGATGATGGTGTTTTGAGATTGCAGGGTCGAGTTTGTGTGCCCAATGTTGATGGGATTCGAGAGTTGATCTTAGCGGAGGCCCACAGTTCTCGGTATTCTATTCACCCGGGCGCCGCGAAGATGTATCAGGACTTGCGGCAGCATTATTGGTGGCGTAGGATGAAGAAGGATATTGTTGCGTATGTGGCTCGGTGTTTAAACTGTCAGCAGGTCAAGTATGAGCATCAGAGGCCTGGTGGTTTGTCTCAGAGGATTGAGCTTCCCGAGTGGAAGTGGGAGAGGATTACCATGGATTTCATTACTGGACTTCCGTTGACTCGGAAGAAGTTTGATGCTATTTGGGTCATTGTTGATAGGCTGACCAAGTCAGCGCATTTCATTCCAGTAGCAGTCTCCTATTCATCCGAGAGGTTAGCTGAGATTTATATCCGGGAGATTGTTCGCCTTCATGGTGTGCCGGTATCTATCATTTCGGATTGGGGTACGCAGTTTACCTCGCGCTTCTGGAGAGCGGTTCAGCAAGAGTTAGGTACCCAGGTTCAGTTGAGCACAGCGTTCCATCCTCAGACGGACGGTCAGTCCGAGCGGACTATTCAGATTTTGGAGGATATGCTCCGGGCCTGTGTCATTGATTTTGGAGGCTTGTGGGACCAGTTTTTGCCTTTAGCAGAGTTCGCCTACAACAACAGCTACCAGTCCAGCATTCAGATGGCTCCATATGAGGCGTTGTATGGTAGGCGATGTCGGTCTCCAGTCGGATGGTTCGAGCCGGGAGAGGCTCGGTTATTGGGTACAGACTTAGTTCAGGAGGCCTTAGATAAGGCCAAGATTATTCAGGAGAGGCTTCGTTCAGCTCAGTCTAGGCAGAAGACTTATGCAGACCGTAAGGTCCGAGATGTAGCTTTCATGATCGGAGAGCGAGTATTGCTCCGGGTGTCGCCTATGAAGGGCGTGATGAGATTTGGAAAGAAGGGCAAGCTTAGCCCTAGGTACATTGGTCCATTTGAGATTCTTGATCGAGTAGGAGAGGTGGCTTATAGGCTTGCGTTGCTACCTAGCTTATCAGCCGTGCATCCAGTTTTTCATGTGTCTATGCTTCGGAGGTATCACGACGATCCTACCCATGTATTAGACTTCAGCACGGTCCAGTTGGACAAGGATCTGTCATATGAGGAGGAGCCGGTAGCTATTCTAGGCCGGCAGGTTCGACAGCTAAGGTCGAAGAGTTTTCCTTCTGTTCGTGTTCAGTGGAGAGGTCAGCCCCCTGAGGCCTCGACCTGGGAGTCCGAGTCTGACATGCGAAACCGTTATCCACATCTATTTCCTGACTCAGGTACTTCTTTCTTTTGTCCGTTCGAGGACGAACGGTTGTTTTAGAGGTGGAAGATGTGACGACCCAAAGGGTCAACACCTGTTTCCTCATTCATTCTTTGCTTCCGAGGCCTTGAAAGCCTCTTTTTTTTACTTGCCTCGATTTGCGTGCGCGGTCCGGACGCATAGCCGGAAAGCTTTTATGTTGAAATATGTGAATTCTGTGAAAAATTTGAAGAATTTTGACATTAATATGATTACGGTTGACTTCGGTCAACATTTTTGGTAAACGGACCCAGACTCGAGATTGGACGGTCCCGGAAGGTCCGCAGAAAAATATGGGACTCGGGCATGTGCCCGGAGTCAAATTCCGAGGTCTAGAGCCCGAGAAATAAATTTTTCTGTGAAATTGTTTTTGTGAAATTATTAAGGAAAATGGAAATGAAAATTGATTAAAAGACTGTGGTATCGGGCTCGTATTTTGGTTCCGATGCCCGGTACAAGTCTTAAATATGTGTTAAACGCTTTCTGTAAAGTTTGGTCGAAATCGGACGTCGTTTGACGTGTTTCGGACCTAAATATCTAAAGTTTGAAGTTTATGAAGTTTGAAAGGAAAATGATGATTTTGAGGCTTGATCCAATGATTTTGAGATTATTTTGGCGATTTGATCGTTCGAGTAAGTTCGTAAGATGTTATTGAGTTAGGGTGTGTGATTGGTTAGGAGCCCCGAGGGCTCGGGAGTGTTTTCGGAGGTGTTCGGGGTGGTTTTCGACTTAGGATGATATTAGATTTTCTGCAATTTTTACACAGGGATTTCCTTCTTCGCGATCGCGCTCTTCCCCACGCGATCGCATAGCACTGAGTCGTCTTCCTTCGCGATCGCGTCTTGAACCACGCGATCGTGTAAGCCAAATCCTTGGACCCCCAGTAGTTCTTCTACGCGATCGCGTAACCCTCCACTCGATCGCGATGACCAGTCAGTGGTACCCTTCGCGATCGCATCCCTATTTCCGCGATCGCATCCCTATTTCCGCGATCGCGTAGGGCAATTTTGCCCAGCGAATTTTTAAGTTAAAAACAGAACGGTAGCACGGGATTTTTCATAAAAACACACGAAACCCTTTCTTCTCCAAGCACTTAGGCGTCCATTGAAGCTCCCTTTCATCAAAACTTCTTGGGTAAGCATTGTTCAACTTGTTTCCTTCAATTTCCTTCATTAATTAGTGAATTCCTAGCCCTAAAAACATGAAATCAAGGTAGAAATTATGGGTTTTGGGTAGAGTTAGGGTTTTGAGAATTTTGGGTGATTCAACCTCAATTTGGAGTCGAATCTTAAAACAAATTATATATTTGCACTCGTGGGGTTATGGGTGATCGGGTTTTGGTCCGAGCCTAGAGTTTGGACCATGTGGGCCCGGTGTCTAATTTTGGTATTTTTGGAATAATGGTAGAAAATTCATATCTAGGCTATGAGAAGTTGCCATTGAGTCTTTATTGATATTGTTGAATTAATTATGCCTAGATATCACTGTATTGGAAGTGGAATCATGAGGTAAAGCGATAGTTGAGGATTAAGTGGATTTCAAGGCTTTGAGGTAAGTGTTTGGTTTAACCCTAGCTTGAGGGAATAGGAGTTGAGTCTTGTTGCTAATTGCTATGTGATCGAGTACGATGTATAGGCATGGTGACGAGTATCTATACATTGGTGTCTAGCATGACCGTGAGTCCTTATAATGTGATTATCATGATTTGGTTGTGAACTCCGTGTTTATTGGAGGATTTCTATATGTTGTGAATAACATGTGAACGGTAATAGGATCATTTGATTCCTGGGAGCATTGGCTCGAATTGTGATACGAATATTGAAAGTATACGAAATGACTTGATTCTTTGGAGCGTTGGCTCAAAATAGTAAAGTGAATTATAAGATAAGGAAAGTAAGAAAGAGAAAGCGTTGTTGATTATTCCCTTGTCGAGACGTTTGGTTGAACTTGTTGGATTCTTTCCCTTGCCGGGATGGTTGTCAAATATTTGCTTATTTTATGCCCCTTAATTGTGACTGTTGTTTGGGAAGTCAGACTGTTAAATGATGTTGAGGATCGGGTTGCGCGCCGCAACAATTAATATATGAGGATCGGGTTGCGCGCCGCAATAATGATATATGATAAGTGATATGGGTCGGGTTGCACGCCGCAGCAATGATATTGTGGAGCGGGTTGCACGCCGCAACAATGATAATTATGGAGCGGGTTGCACGCCGCAACAATTATTGAGGCTATGTGTTTACATTTGAGTATTGATTCCTTGTTCACTGTGAACCTAAGTTGCTTTAGTTGTTACTCTGAATTATTGTTATTATTGTAACTCCCCATAGCATGTTTCCCCTCCCATGTTGGTAATTTCTTTGTATTCGATTTCCGCTGTATATCTATAACTGCACAGGTTTATGTGGTGTCCAGTCTAGCCTCGTCACTACTTCGCCGGGGTTAGGCTAGACACTTACCAGCACATGGGGTCGGTTATGCTGATGCTACACTTCTGTGCATTTTCGCATAGGTCCAGGTTTTGAGGAACAGCAGCAGCAGTAGTTCGGAAGCAGGCGATTCATATTCACGAGACTGAGGTAGCCTTGCAGGCGTCCGCAGGCCCGGCGTCTCTTCTTTATGTTTTCCTTTTGACTGTTGCCTCATTGTTTCGAGACAGACAGCTGTTATATTTCTTTCAGACCTTTGTATTTAGTTTATTCTTAGTGGTTCGTGAGTAATGTGACACCAAATCTTGGGTAGAGGTTGTTTTGACTATTCCGCGTTTTAAATTCATCATTTTAAGACAGACTTCCGCTATTGTTCATGTTAGACTTTATGTTCTATATTGATGTTATAAGCTGTTAAAGATAATTGCTAGTGATGGAAAGGTAATTAAGTTGGCTTGCCTAGCTACCACGAGTAGGCGCCATCACGACTCTGATGGTGGGAAATCTGGGTCGTGACATTTCATCTCCGATGGCTGATTCAACAACTCTCAAGAGGGTTATCCGATATCGAAACAAGCCCAATTTGAGAAATCTTCGAAAGAATCAACACTTCTTGATGCGGAAAAGAGAAGAAAACTTATGGATGATGATTCGGGGGTTAAGGGAAAAGATACTTTATTTTCATTGTGTTCAATGTATCTCGCTGTATTACATGTATTTCATTGTCTTTAGTTTTTTCTACTTTTTCAATATATTCTCTGTATTTAACTGTATTCAATGTAATTATATAATTTCAAAGCTTCACTTTGTTTCACTGTTTTGTCCAGCAGTATATATTCAACAGTATGTATTCAATGTATTGTAGAATGTATTCATACGTTTTTTTTAATTAATATAATTTATGTATTCAGATGTATATATGTATCCAAATGTGTCTGCAGTATGTATTCAGATGTTTTGCACTATAGATGACCTTTTATACTTCATGTATTCAATGTATTGTATGTATTTAACTGTATTCAATGTAATTTTATAATTTTAATACATAAATCTATTTATAAAGGTACCACTAAAAAGATATTTTAGCAGATATACTACTAAAAAAAGAAAGGATGGATTGAATCTCTGAGGATTGCTCTGTTTTTGGGGTGTTCGACTGAGAATCTTTTCTATAACTGGAAATACAAATTTTGCGTGTTATAATTGAGTTTGTTGAGTTATATTAGGACTCTATCGCGTTAATTGATTCACTTACCGTTTTTAAACAGCTGAAGACCTTTTCTTTCGCAGATTTCCTCTATTGTATTCACGAATACAGCTCACGAATACATATGAATACAGTCTATGTTTAGCCGGACTTCCTTATTTTCTGCCGAGTTTTGCTACCGTATTCATGAATACAGTAGCTTGAATACATCGAATACACTCTATAACAAGTGAAAACATAGCTATAAAAAGTAATTAAGTAAATGATAGCTATAACAAATTAATAGCCACTAAACAATCAATTCTGAAAATTCCTCATAAGAAAATAGTCTCATTAATTGTTGTGCGTTACATTTGATGATCGAATAAACAAAAAATATTAGGACTCGGTCATACTAAAAGTATTTCCTACTCCATTATTCCGTTAGACCATTAGAGAAGAAACTTATTGTAAGGAGGTCTTCATAGAATTAATTAGTTTTATGAGTATAGTAAAAAAAATTACAAAAAAGGAAAATTTGTTAGATTTTATTTTATATTTATTTTTTGCATTAATGAAAATCAGGCTTAAACTATTGTTATGAAAAAAAACAAAAAAACAGGGAGGTAGCCACAATATTCTCAACCACAGGAGATGTAGGTCTATAAGTAATTTTACCTTTCTTTGTTCTGGTTATTTTTTTTTTCTTCTGAATTTTTCCCTTTTCTAAATCCTTGTCAATATAGGATGTACTGTCCTGGTTAGTTGTTATAAATGCCCTCGAATTTTTCTTTTTCCTGAAAAGCCTTACAATCCTCATGTTGCTATTCGTGCCTTAGAAGCCACCTTAAATTCTCCTCCTATCCAATTCTGTTATGGAAAAATGGGCAGAATTGCCGCCTGAACTCATCACTATGATTGCAAAGCCTGTTGAAGTGATGGAAGATTTCATTGTTTTTGGAGGTGTTTGTACCTCATGGCGAACTGCTGCATCGAAGGATAATTTTGATGGCCTCTCGCCCCAACTTCCGTTGCTAATGATGCCAGATAAAGATGATGTTTATCGAAAATTTTACTCTTTCCAAGGGGAAAGTCTCACGGATATTATATCTACCCGAAGCTAGAGGGCGAGAGTGTTTTCCACCAGAGGGATGGTTGTTCACCATGTCATATAAAGGTAAGTTTAACTTGTTGCATCCGTTCTCCTGTACCCAAATTCAACTTCCTTCGCAGAAATCGTTATTGGCTTTGCAGGGTTACGATGATGTACCCGAAGGAGAGATGTATCACTGCATCGTCAAAGCTGTCTTATTTGCCAATCCTTCTCTTACATCAATACAAATGTTAATCATTATTTTGCTTTTTGGCGACCTTACATAATAATTATTCACTATAAAAGTCATATTTTTTTCGGAATCGATTTTTTATGTTATATTTTACCTCTATATATCAGTCTTTCACCTATAATAGCAACAATCATCTTTATAACGGTACATTCTTTGTAATATTATCCATCTATAACATCCATGTAGAATTTCTAAGACTATCAATAATAAACCTAGAGATTTTAATTTGATTAATGCACTACTTATAATAAAAAATCTTATGATATTACATATTTAATTTCCATAATGAAAGAGTTTACTTAATACAATTAAAGATATGCTTGCATACTTTCATTCCATTGCACAAAAGGTTTTATTATGCTCAATGTTTAATATTTGAAAATCTGCCCATACAATCTTTTTTATTGGACAAACTTTTCTTCTTGTATAGTAATGATAAGATTCGAAGATTTGCACATATATTATTCCGCGTGAATCTTGAAAAAAATTTAATTTTTTAGTAACTTTAAAATGTAGAGTTTAAATCTTTGCATATTTAGTTATGAATTTATTAGTAGTGTATTATCTTTTTTTAATATTTATTTAGTGAAATATGCATATATTTGAGATTTTAAATTTGAATAATTTTTTATCTTTTATATGTGGCATTAAAAAAGGAAAAAAAAAGTCATTGTTTGATAACTTTTGTCTATAACACCCGGAAAATGTTTAAGCATCAAATGCTATAGGTGTATAACAACCATTAACTATAAAAGCTTAAAAATATTGAAACAAACAATATTATTAGAGAAAGGTTTGAATGTACACGGTATTAGTAACTTAGCTATTGTCTGCTACTTGTGCTTGATAATTTCATATGCCTGATATTTTGCTGCCCGGGATAAACTGGTAACAATACTTGCATATGTTACATTGCAGAACTGTTCAATAACAATATTTTATGTTATTTGCTTTATTCAGCTGAGCTTTTTGTTGCACTATTGAACTACTCTGTTCCTCATTTTCTGCTGCTGGCAGCTATCTACTGCTTGATTCAGTTCCCCTCGCATCACTGGTAAGTTGCTCTAACACGGCAGTTTAGGTGTTGCACATGTGCCGATACGATACTAGTATGAGTGTGGTTATAGGATTCGTATCGGATCTGGTCAAATAAAATTGGGTACTTTGACCACGATGGACGAAAAAATTCGAAACGATATACAATTTGATTCCCGAAATCAGAACCAAAACTATAGTAAATTTGAAGAATAACATATTTTATCTAGGAAATAAATCGTTTACTTATATACAACTTGAGAATAAAAAAGAAATACATACTTTACAAGCTATGCGTAAGTATTCCACAAAATTTCTCATAATTTAGAGATTTTTTTATTTTACTTTCAACTAGATCTCTACACCTGTATGGTTGTATCCATACTAGGATCCGTATCCCGAATCTTAGAATTTACCTCTCGAGAGATTCGATCTCTAGATCCGCACCTGTATCGGGCACCCACACTGATGATCTACCGCACCCATATCCGAGCAACTTAGATCACCACTGCATCCATAGTGCTTTAGGAACATGCACCAACCTTGCCATATGTATCTGCACTGCAAATAATGCTACTGGCTGATTGTGGTTTTTCCTTTTCTGCAAATTACTTCTTCTACCACATTTTCATACTCTTTATTCATCACCTGTTTTTATTTACCTTGTCCAAAAAATTCCTTCCACGGGCTTCCAATATGTCTCTAAACTGAGTTAAGTGCACCAGTCATTTCCTTTACCATATTTACTTATGATCACTCTTTTCAATTAGTCTATTAAGTCTCTAAAGCCATTTAAATTTGAGACTCCTATCTCAAATCCCATATTACTACAAGGACGCTTTCTCTTTTGCTCTACGTTATCCATCTCATTAGGCTGCGGTACTTTGTTGTCCCAAAGGAATTACTCCTTAATTTGTTCAGCTTCTTCTATTGGAATAAGAATAGAAAAATGTAGAAAATTTTCTTCTCTGTATATCTCATTGAAAGACTGTACATCTATATATGCAAAGCAAAGGGAATAAATCTGTTATTCACACCTACAGGTATCCTACCTCTATTGCTCAGCTCATAACAACAACAACAACATACCCAGTAAAAGCTTAGCTCATAACTAACTAAAAGAATCAAAAGAATTTTACAAATAAATTATTTCTATACAAACAGTATCACTGATAGTATCTGAATAGGGAAACTTCAAGATATAGTTGGCTGTGCTTGGTCACGTGTTCTGCATGTGCAAAGAATCAATGGACCAGATTAAATCATTGTAATAACACTTGATGAATGGCCCTGATTAACTTGACCCACTAGAGATAAAATGGTCTGATCTCCTTTGTTTGAATCGACATTTTGTTTCAAATCCTCATTCTTCACTTCATCTGTAGACTTTGTGAAGCTGGTTCCAAACCCCCCCCCCCCCCCCCCCCCCCAGTTGGAGGGGGGCAAAGTCACACCCAACTTGCCAATTATGGAACGATGAACTGGCCTCGACAAAGTTTCGGTGAAAACATCAGCGAGCTAGGTACGGTAAGGCACATAAGAGAGAGAGATGATCCCGGCAAGAAATTGTTGCCGGACGAAATAGCAATCAAGTTCCACGTGCTTGGTTTGCTCGCGAAAAACTGGATTCTTTGCGATATGGATAGCCGCCTGGCTATCAGAGTGAAGAGTGATTGGTAGAGAGGGAGAAATTGCGAGATCGGCAAACAAACAAACCAACCAGGTAACCTCTGCTACAACTCTCCTCATAGATCGATATTCTGCCTCAGCATTGGATAAAAACTGAAGTTTGCTCCTTTGATTTCCATGAAACAGGTGAACCCCCAAAACTAATATAGAAACCAATGATGGATCAACGAGACTCAGGGCAGGTTCCCTGTGATGACCCAAAAGGTCATCTCGTATTTTAGAACCCTATTCGGGATCTGAGGGCTTCAAAACCTTATTTTCCTTCTCCTCAATTTGCGTGCATAGTCCGAGCGCGTTTTCGGAAAGCCTTTATGTGAAAATTTGAGAAAATATTACGTTTTGCCTTTAAAATTGGTTTAAGTTGACTTTGGTCAACATTTTGAGTAAACGGATACAGACTCGTGATTTGACAGTCTTGGAGGTTCCGTAAAAAAATATGGGACTTGGGCGTATGCCCGGAATCGAACTCCGAGGTTCCTAGTCCGAGAAATGAATTTTTGAAGAAAATTGTTAAATTGGAAATATAATGGTTTTTAGAAATTGAATAATGTTTGAACTTGTTAGTATCGGGACCGTAATTTGGTTTCGAAGCCCGGTACATGTCCGTTATATTATTTATACCTTATATGTAAAATTTGGTGAGAAACGGGACTGATTTGATGTGATTCAGACGCCCGATTGTAAAAATAGAAACTTTAAGTGTTCTTGAGAATTTCATTGATTTTGATGCTAAATTCGTAGTTCTAGGTGTTATTTTGGCGATTTGATCGCACGAGCAAGTTCGTATGATGTGTTAAGACTTGTGTGCATATCTGGTTTGGAGCCCCGAGGGCTCGGGTGAGTTTAGGATAGGTAACGAGATATTTTAGACTTGAAAATTCTGGTGTTTTTGGCTTCTGCTGTCATCTAGTATATCCTTCTTCGCGTTGGCGAAGGAACTCTCGCGAACGCGAAGAGTAGGTTGGTCTAAAGGAGAAATCCTTCTACGCGAACGCGAGGCACTGGTCGCGAACGTGGAGCGTTGGGGGTAATACCCTTCGCGAACGCGACCAGGCTATCGCGAACGCGAAGCATGTGAACTAGGGGAGGGGAATGATACTCTACGCGAACGCGGCAAGTGGCTCGCGAATGTGAAGGTTGGGGGGGGGGGCATACCTTCACGAACGCGTAGGGTGTCTCGCGAACGCGAAGGTTACTAGGACCGCAGCTTCGCGAACGCGAATAAGGTCTGTCTAGTATTTTAAAAACAGAACTCAAAATGGGATTAGACCAAAATTTCATATTTTTCTTCCATAGAACTCGACCTTGGGCGATTTTTGAAGTGGGGATTCAACTCCAAATCATAGGTTCGTGTTCTAAAACTCATTTCTTTGAATTTTCATCAACACCCGTCAGATTTCTAGGCCTAAATCTTGTTCTTTAAGGGTAGAAATTAGGGATTCTGGGAGAATTGGGAATTTTACAAATTTGGAAATTTAGACCTCGATTTGGGATCGGATTTCGAAACTAATTACATATTTGGGCTCGTGGGTGAATGGGTAATCGGGTTTTGGTCCGAACTTTGAGTTTTGACCAAGAGATCCGGGGTCGATTTTTGACTTTTTGGGAAAAATGTTGGGAAATCTATAATTATGCATTATAATGGGTTTCTTTGGCATTAATTGATGTTAAAAAGTTAATTATTAATAGATACGAGCGGATTGGAAGTGGAAACTAAGGGAAAAGCGGCATTTGAGGCTTGAGTTTGGCCGTGGGATCGAGGTAAGTGTTGTGGCTAACCTTAGCTTGAGGGATTAGGTATTGTTGCCTTATTTGCTACCTGTTTAGTTGTTAAGTACGACGTATAGGTGAGGTGATAAGTACCTATACGTTGTTGTCGGCTCATAGCATGCGAGTGAGTCTTATACTTGTGACCGTTGTGTTTCTTTATACGTACTGTTCTTGCTTAAACTGGTTACTACACATGTTAAACAAGTCTTATTATGTTTTTCCCGATTTTTGGATATTGGTTGAGTATTGGCTCAAGTTAAGATTTATGTTGTGAAGTTAAGTTACGAAACAAGTTGTTTAATCATGATGCCCCTTGCCGGGTTGTTATTGTTCTGTTGTTTCTTATGTGGTGAGGAAGAGTGATAAAGCACGAAGGGTGATGCCATGAACTTTTCTATTATTCATATGGTGAGGCTGAGTGGTAAAGCACGAAGGGTGATGCCGTGCACGTTTCCGGTTGTTATGGGGTTACACCAAGGGTCTGCGCTCAGCCCATTTCTTTTTTCCCTGGTAATGGATGCACTGACACTCCATATTCAAGGGGAGGTGCCTTGGTGTATGTTATTTGCTGATGACATAGTGCTAATTGATGAGATGCGAGGCGGCGTCAACGGGAGGCTGGAGGTTTGGAGACAGACCCTTGAGTCTAAGGGTTTCAAGTTGAGCAGGACTAAGACGGAGTACTTAGAGTGCAAGTTCAGTGCTGAGCCGACGGAAGTGAGATTGGACGTGAGGCTTGATTCACAAGTCATCCCCAAGAAGGGTAGTTTCAAGTACCTTGGGTCAGTTATTTAGGAGGATGGGGAGATCGATGAGGATGACACACATCGTATAGGAGTTGGGTGGATAAAGTGGAGGTTAGCGTCTGGAGTCCTGTGTGACAAGAAAGTGCCTCAGATTCTCAAAGGTAAATTTTATAGAGCGGTGGTTAGACCGGCCATGTTGTATGGGGCTGAGTGCTGGCTAGTTAAGAACTCACATATCCAAAAGCTGAAAGTAGCTGAAATGAGGATGTTGAGGTGGATGTGCGGGCACACCAATTTGGATAAGATTAGGAATAAAGTTATTCGGGAGAAGGTGGGTGTCGCCCCCATGGATGACAAGCTGAGGGAAGCAAGGCTCAGATGGTTTGGGCACGTCCAAAGGAGAAGCCCAGATGCGCCAGTGAGGAGGTGTGAGCGACTGGCTTTGGTGGGCATGAGGAGAGGTAGAGGGCGGCCTAAGAAGTATTGGAGAGAGGTGATAAGACAGGACATGGACTGAGGACATGGACCTAGACAGGAAGTTGTGGAGATTGAGCATTAAGGTTGTAGGTTAGAAGGTAGTTGAGAATATCTCTATGGCGCTGCAGAGTGAGGCTAGTCTGTTAGGACTTGATCTTTGACTGTTAGTGTTTTATGTTGAGTATACACTACTTTATCGTTCCTCTTTGATGTGCTTTATCTACTGGTTATTGTTTTGCTTTTCACTTATTTTTTGGTTCTGGTGATGCTGTTCTTTGCTCTATGGTTTCTGTTGAAGGTACTGATATATTGCCTCTTTTCATCTTCTTTTGTCTTCTTGAGCTGAGGGTCTTTCGGAAACAGCCTCTCTACCTCCGCAGGGTAGGGGTAAGGTTTGCATACACACTACCCTCCCCAGACCCCACTAGTGGGATTTCACTGGGTCGTTGTTGTTGTTGTTGTTGTGGTGAGGTTGAGAGGTAAAGCACGAAGGGTGATGCCGTGCACATTTCTATGATTGATTACATGGTGAGGATTGAGAGTAAAAACACAAAGGGTGATGCCGTGCATTTTCTGTTTGCTGCGTTTATTTGTTATTATCGGTTCAAAGTGTACTAGCTGTTTAAATTCCTTTACTGCTATTATTCTTTATTTTGGTACCCCCATAGCATGTTGCCCCTTCCCGTTAATTTTCGCTTAGCTTCTATTAATTGTTATTCTGTTAGCATATTGTTTAACTGCACAGGTTTATGTTATTTGTCGTGTCCTAGCCTCGTCACTACTTCACCGATGTTAGGCTTGGTACTTACTAGTACATGGGGTCTGTTGTACTGATACTGCACTCTGCACTTTCTGTGCAGATCTCGGTACTGGACCATACTGATTAGAGTTTGGGTTGCTGCCTTCAGTCCAGAGGAGACCCAAGGTAGATCTGCCGGCGTTCGCAGACCCTGGAGTCCCCTTCCCTCTATCTTAGTTCCTATTTTCTTTCATTCCGAAAAACAGATGTATTTCCTTTAAACCATTATTTGTAGAAATTCTTAGATGTTCGTGGATTGTGACACCAGATCTTTTGGGTAGTCTTGTACTAGAGTATTTAAAACTGTTATAAAATTTACGCACTTCATATCTGTTTAGTTTTAATTATTGTTAATTGTCGCGACCCTCTTTTTTTTCTCCTCACGGAGAACGTCCGGGTTTTGACATTTCATGGGGGAATAACTCTTGTCCTTTTGGGAATTGGGTATTTGAAGAGTGTCCACCTAACGAATTATGGTGTGTTAGAGCACCTTGAGCAATTAACTCATAGACTAGTTTGCATTACCAGGGATTTAGGGTAAGGGCTCGAAATAACCTTGAGGGGAAGGTGTTAGGCACCCCTCGCGGTCTACAACGGTGGGTCCCGGCCGAACTTATACTTATGTGAATTAGTCGTTTTAACAGATAAACAATTTTACCACGTACTTGCAAGTAAAGACATGTGTTGACATTCTAAGCACATGTATGATTCAAGTAATGAAACAAGGGAAAAGGCTTGAACAAGTTGCACATATATAAAGAAAAGTAAATTCATTTAAACAATGGGAGTTAGGAAAAGGGAGTCATAGGTTGGTTAGCCTACAGGATCATACCCACACAATGCCCGATAATCACTCCTCAATGAGGGGCTGCACGTGGCATTAGCGCGTAGTCATCATATCCTTACTACCCAATTCCCTCCCCTTGGTCATAGCCTAAAGCGTTCTAGCAACCTTAAAAGATATCCTATGCGTGCACTACCCGTCCCTTCTTTGTGGCCCTGGAGGTATTTAGGACCTCTAATTTGGGTAGTTCTAGACCATCCTAAGGCGTTTAAAGGAGAAAAGTCTAAGCGTCAACCAAAACAAGTAGGACAGCATTTAAAGGGGGAACAGTTAAACGCTCACATTTTACCTCCGCAAGCAAAAACAAATAAGTGCACGTCTCAAACAACCGTTTAAGAGAAAAACCTTAGAACATGATATCTAGGTGAGTTGAGAGTATACAATATTGAATTAGGACCAAAGTGTCAAAGACCTATTCAGCTTGCCTACTGATTTTAGACCCGTTGAATATGAACAATCGCTGATAGCAGAACATAGTTTTACAGTTGCAGAATTTTAATCGCCCTATAGGCTTGCCTAGACGTATAACAGTGATTTCCTATGAGCATGGTATCCATTATTGATCAGGAATGCAGTAAAACAGTAAATAGTTTCCAAACGGGCAATTTGAACTCTATAGGCATGCTTTCTACTGACATTGATTGAGAAACGAGTAGGCTAGTTAATCTGATTTAGAACTTCCAGGCGTGAGTTAAAGTTAGGACGATTTTAGATCCTATAGGCATGATTTCTATTAAAGCCGGTTTTAATCCTATAGACATGATCTCTAAGGAGATGAATTTGAATACATTCTGTAAGGGAAACTGAACTTCAATTACTTTACACCCTATAGGCATGATATCTAATTATAGAGCTGATTTAGATTCTATAGGCATGGCTTCTAATTGTGTGAAAGTAAAGCATGCAGAATTCACCAAAGCAGGTCCTATAGGCATATTATCTAACAAACACATTTTGAATTGAAATAAACCCGATAGGCATGTTATCTACCTGATTTTACCCACAATATGCAGCTACCCACCCCCTTTTCACTAATCACCGCAGAGTTTGTTTACAATAATTATTACAGACCAAGAACTGAATATAAATTACATAAATAGAAGCTAAGCTATAGGGAGCCTGAAGCAGGCCCAAATGATTTCCAAGTCTCTAGTAGTCTCAAATGCCAGAGTTCCATAGACAATTTCATGTCTAGGTGTGTCAGAGTTCCCATAGGACCTCATGGATCCCGAGCAGTGCTCACACCTAGACCTTTCTCAATAATAATTGATTATTGTGCAGTGTGGAAGTGCCAGCCCTGATATGCCAAAGTTCACAGAGATCTCAAGGGTCTCAAGGCAGTACACATATCAGAGGGGCAGAACCTAGTAATCTAAGAGTAAAGTGAGAGTGCTTGACATAGTTTTGAAAATAGTACAGAGATGACTCTAGGAGTGAAAAGGTTTTCTGAAACAGGAAATAGTTTGGTGGTAAAAGACAGTTTGAGAAGAGTATCAAAACTCTTTTGAAAATAGCAGACAATCAATTGGTCATAAAACATCCAGATTCAGAAAACATTCAACAAACAGATCTCACACGGGGATAAAGGGACTGGGGACACATAAGAGTCACATTGGGGGTACATGGATAGAGTATAGAGGAAACACACAGTCAACAACTGCATAAAATACTTAGGGTCTTAGAGACTTGGCAAGATAGTCATGGGCAGTAAATAGTTAAGGCAGAGATCACAGATGTAATATGGAAAGCTTGACATATCTTGAACAGGATTAAATATACAGGCAGGGTCAATCATATACATCACATAACCAACATGATCACATAATTAAGGGATTAAACGGATATTCACAAATAGGCTGGTGAAGTATCAGATAACTAAGTGACGCGTAGACATGCTAATCATACATTGAACAGGATAGAGTTTAGACATGCTAGGCAAAGAAGTAAGCAGGAAGACAAGTTGAATTCATAGCTGATGAACTAGTGCAGGAATGAAACACATTGGGTTTGGGTTTCAAAATTTAACAAGAGACATACCAGTTGAAGAAAAGAGTGCAGAATATAAAGCACATGTAATTCCAATATCTAGCCTTGGCTTTCAGCCGGCTAGACCAGTGAATATCACAAGTAGCAGAGAAGAAAAGAGAGAGCTTTAGAGTGTAAGTGTGCTTTTGTGAACTAATGTTCGTGTCTGAAGTGAGAATAGGATGGAGTTTAAATAGTAATCAAGAGTGAAACAAAATAAGGTAAGGGATCAATTAAGTAGCTAGCAGGGAAATTCATGGAATCAATCACACATGTAAATCAGTAAGTCTTACCTTTAATCAAGGGACAATCAATCAACGGTAAAAGCAGGACAAACTTTTTATGGAAGGAAATCAAGTAAGGTAATTAAGGGTGAATGAACAGGGGTTCAATTAAGGAAATGGTTAGCAAGAATCAACAAATAAAAAATAAGGCAGGAGGGAACTAATTAAGGCAAGAATTTCAGTCAAACCGAGTGAAATAAGAATCAAGGACTTTGTTAGGGAAAAGGGCTCAATTCAAACTGAAAATAAAACTTTAGAATAAACAGGGTTTAATTAAGGAGGAAATCACGTAAAGAATCAGCAAATATCACAAACAACTTAAATAAAGCAAGAAATAATAGTTAGAATGAACATAGACATATAGGATCAGTAGAAAAGTTGAACCAAGAACTTAGTAGAGGCATATTAGGATAAGAAAATCACGAGACATTTAAATGGCTAAAGAGAAATCGCAAGAACCAAGGCAAGAACAAAGGCAATACACAAGTAACTCAGAAACTAAACAAAAGAGTCAAAAAAATTAGGGCTTTTAGTATAAACGAGTTGAAGTTAGAGAAATCCTTACGAAATCGGTTAAAACATATAGAAACAGAAGATAAAACACTCGAATCACCAAATGTTTTGGAAAAAGAAATTTCCGAAAATCCTAGTTTAGAAAAAATGAAAAATCATTCGAAAATCATACGATTCTTGTAAAAACCAAAAGGTTATTGTAAAACTCATATGAAATAGGTCCAAACCATCTCAGATCTATACAAATCTAAGAAGTTCAGAAGAAAGAAATTAGGGTTTCGAGAAGAACAATCACGGAGATGAAGAAGCAAACCTAGAAACCCATAGGTATAGAAATATCTCACTTGGAATCAAACCAGGACAACCTGAAACATGCGAGAAATGGCCATAGATGCAAGCAAACTAACCCTGGTTCCTTGAGGACCCTGGAGATGATGATACCAGTATAAGAGAGGCTACTAGAGGCCTGGGGGTGGTGAGAAGCCACCATAGATAGCCATAGATGAGTGACAGCGAGGTCCGATTAGGGTTAGGGTTGAGAGCTTTTGAGAGAGGAGAGGGATTTCAGGNGGTTTGGGGGGGGGGGGTGTCGTTTGGCTTATTTTAGGTAAGGGTCAATCTGGACCGTTGATCACAATGATCAACGACCAAGATTTGCCCGGGTATTAGGTTCGGGCAGATAGGTATTGGGCTGGGTATATTTTGGGTTTAAAATTGGGCTTGGTGTTGGGATAAATTAACGCCCAAAATTGAAATAAAATAGGGCCAGATTTTAACTAGCCATTTTTAATAACTAAATGATTTATAAAAAATAATAAATGAATTCCAAAAATATATTTGTGTACTAAAATGATTTAAAATAGTTATTTAACATTTTAAAAATATGGAAGACCANTGGGTTAATTAAGGCAAAATTGAATAAATAGCCAAATTTTAATAGCTATTTTAATAACTAAATAATTTATAAAAAATAATAAATGAATTCCAAAAATATCTTTGTGTACTAAAATAGATTAAAAAAGTTATTTAATATTTTAAATATATGGAAAACCATTTTATGCACAAATAATGTAATAATACATTAGTATGGGCTATTATTGCAAAGATGTGCAATTTAGCCTAAAATGTAAATATAACTATAAAAAATGCACTAAAAATATTTAAACGCTATGTTGGCATAAATAATGAATTTAGATGGCTAAATCATCACAAAAGTAATTTGAAGGATAATTATTGGATATTTATATAAATAAAAAAGAGAAGAAATAAATTGATTTGGAGCTTTTAAAATTATAGAAAAATTATAAAAAATATTTATGCATGCTTGTAACTGCATATGTGCTATTTTGAAAGTATATATATGTATTAAAAATATATGAGGAAAAATTGGGTATCAACATTAATTACTGTTTTGGTTAATGATTAACGTGTTAGAACTATATCCGTTGGCTTGCCTAGCATTATCAGAGTTAGGCGCTATCATGATCCCGATGGTGGGAAATTCGGGTCGTGACAAGTTGGTATTAGAATACTAGGTTGCCTAGGTCTCACAATTCACGAACAAGCTAGGTAGAGTCTGAGGGATCGGTACGGAGACGTATGTGATTATCCCCCATAGGCTACAGAGTTTAGGAATAACTTCACATCTATTCTTCTCTGTCGTGCGATTTGATTTCTCAATGCTAACTGAACTTCTACTCTGTTCTTTCGCAGATGGCGAGAACATGTACCGCTTCATCAGCTGATCAACAGTCCGAGCCCCCAATGGCAGCTCTACGAGGGGCAGAGGACGAGGCCGAGGCAAGGGCAGGGCTTAACCTAGAGCTCGAGTAGCAACACCAGTGGTGGAGCCTCAAGTAGAGTTTGATGATGAGTTTCCAGCCAAGACCATTCTAGCAGGGCCAGCTCAGATTCAAGAGGGGTTCATCGCTATCCGGTGCTCTAGGATGCTCTGGTCTTTCTAGTGGGCCTTATGGAGAGTTTTACTCAGACAGGCATACTTCCTGTAGCAACAGCCGTCTCTCGGGCTGGGGGAGGAGCACAGACTCCCGCTACTCACACTCCGGAGCAGATGGCTCCCCAGTTTCAGACTCCAGCAACTCAGCCAGCTGGGGTAGTCCCACCGGGTATTGTAGAACAGACCGGTGATGGATCAGCTATGTCTTTTGATGTTTTGTGGAGATTGGACAGGTTCACCAAGCTTTTCACTACTACCTATGGTGGTACATCTTCAGAGGATCCCCAGGATTATTTGGACAGTTATCACGATGTTCTACGGAACATGGGGATAGTGGAGACCAATGGGATCGACTTTGCTGCATTTCGTCTGTCAGGGTCTGCCAAGAAGTGGTAGAGGGATTATTGTTTGTCCAGACCAGCTGGGTCGCCTGCTTTTACTTGGGATCAATTCTCTCAGCCATTTCTCGAGAAGTTCCTTCCCGTCACTCAGAGAGAGGAGTACCGCAGACGGTTCGAGCATCTTCAGCAGGGTTCTATGACTGTCACCCAGTATGAGACTAGGTTTATTGATTTGGCTCATCATGCTCTTCTTATACTCCCCACCGAGAGAGAGAGGATGATGAGGTTTATTGAGGGACTCGCTCAGCCTATCAGATTGCAGATGGCTAAGGTGTCAGAAAGCGAGATTTCATTTCAGGATGCGGCCAATGTGGCCAGGCACGTCGAGATGGTTCTAGCTCAGGGGAGTGGCCAGGGGTCAAACAAGAGGCCTCGTCATTCTGGCAGGTTCAATGTGCCTCATCTGGAGGCAGGTATTCTTTTGGTAGGGGCTATCCTCCTAGGCCGTTTAATTTGACACTTCAGGCTTTACACGGTGCTCTAGGTGGTCGTGGTTCTCATATGAGTATTTTGATCAACTACCCTACAGTGCATCACCAGCTCCTATCAGTGCAACTCCGCTCCATAATTTTCAGGGTGGTTACTCCAGCGGTCAATTTTAGGGTCAGTAGTCCCAGCAGCCGAGGTCTTGTTTTACTTGTGGTGATCCGAGGCATATTTCTAGATTTTGCCCTCGAGCATCGAGCAGTTCTTAGCATTAGGGTTCTCGTGCTATAGTTCCGGCACCGGGTGTTCCACTACCCGCTCAACCAACTAGAGGTAGGGGTCAGGAAGCTAGAGGTGGAGGTCGAGGTGTTAGAGGTGGAGGTCAGGCCGCTAGATGTGGAGGCCAGCCCGTAGGAGGCCATCCTAGGGATGTAGTTCAAAGTGGTAGGGCCCATCCCCGATGTTATGCTATTCCAGCTAGGCCCGACGCTGAGTCCTCCGATGTAGTTATCACAGGTACGACTTCAGTTTGCAGTAGAGATGCTTTCGTTCTATTTGATCCAGGGTCTACACAGTGGCGGAGGCAGGATCTCCACAAAGGGGGTTCAAAATTTTTTTTTTGTAGCTAGTGGGAATTGAACCCATGACGTTATGTAGATTTTGAACCCCCTTGACCACTAAACTATACTTTTGGATTGTGTTAAGGGTTTTCAAAACTTAATATATAGAGGTAAAAAATAGATTTTTTCTTGTATATACAGTGTAATTTTCCGGCGAAGGGTGTTCGGGTGAACACCCTTGCACCCCCCTAAATCCGCCCCTGGGTCTACATACTCCTATGTATCATCTTATTTTGCTCCATATTTGGCTGTGCCTCGTGATTCTTTGAGTGCTCCCGTGTATGTGTCCACATAGTAGGGGATTCTATTGTTGTAGATCATGTCTATCACTCGTGTGTGGTTGTTCTTGGGGGTCTTGAGACTAGTGTATATCTCCTACTTCTCGACATGGTTGACTTTGATGTTATTTTAGGGATGGATTGGTTGTCACCTTATCTTGCTATATTGGACTGTCATGCCAAGAACGTGACCTTAGCCTTGCCGGGGTTGCCTCAATTGGAGTGGAGAGGGACTCCTGGTCATTCTATCAGCAGGGTTATTTCTTATATGAAGGCTCGGCGTATGGTCGAGAAGGGGTGTTTGGCTTATTTGGCTTATGTTCGTATTCTAGTGCTGAGGTTCCTTCTATGGATTCTGTGCCAGTTGTTCGGGAGTTTCCAGAGGTATTTCCTGCAGACCTGCCGGGGATGCTATCCGACAGGGATATTGACTTTTGTATTGATTTGGCTCCGGCACTTAGCCCATTTCTATTCTACCATGTCGTATGGCCTCGCCAGAGTTGAAAGAATTGAAAGAACAGTTGCAAGACTTTCTTGATAAGGGCTTTATTAGACCTAGTGTCTCGCCTTGGGGTTCGCCGGTGTTGTTTGTTAAGAATAAGGATGGATTGATGAGGATGTGTATAGATTATCGGCAGTTGAACAAAATTACCATCAAGAAAAAGTAACCATTGCCGAGGATTGATAATTTGTTTGATCAGCTTCAGGGTGCCAAGGTATTTTTGAAGATTGATTTGAGATCTGGCCACCATCAGTTGAGGATTAGGGCATCCGATAACCCTAAGACAGCTTTTCACACTCGGTACGGGCATTATGAGTTTCTAGTGATGTTATTTGGGTTGACAAATGCCCCATCAACATTTATGGATTTGATGAACTGGGTGTTCAAGCCCTATCTGGATTCCTTTGTGATTGTTTTCATTGATGATATCTTGATCTACTGCCGTAGCCGAGAGGAGCACGAGCAGCATCTTCGGATTGTTCTTCAGACTATGAGAGACAGCCAGTTATATGCTATGTTTTTGAAATATGAGTTTTGGTTGAGTTCAGTGGATTTCTTGGGTCATGTTATATCAGCAGAGGGTATTCAGGTGGATCCTATGAAGATTGAGGCAGTCAAGGAATGGCTTAGATCCACGTCAGCTACAAAGATCCGGGGTTTCTTGGGTTTGGCAGGTTACTACCATCGGCGTGTGGAGGGTGTTTCATCCATAGTAGCCCCGATGACCAGGTTTACCCATAAGGGTGCCTCGTTTAGGTGGTCGGACGAGTGTGAGGCGAGCTTTCAGAAGCTCAAGACAGCTTTGACTACGGCGCCGGTGTTGGTGTTACCCACTGGTTAAGGGCCCTACATAGTAATTGTGACGCATCTCGTATTGGACTTGGTGTGGTATTGATGCAGAATGGCAAGGTTATTGCATATGCTTCGAGGCAGTTGAAGATTCATGAGAAGAATTATCTAGTTCAGACTTGGAGCTAGCAGCCATTGTACACACGCTGAAGATTGGAGGCATTATTTATATGGCGTGTCGTGCAAGGTGTTCACGGATCATAAGAGTTTGCAGTATTTTTTCAAGCAGAAGGAGCTTAATTTGAGGCAGAGAAGGTGGTTGGAGCTATTGAAAGACTATCAAATCATCATTTTGTACCATCCCGGGAAGGCCAATGTGGTGGCTGATGCTTTAAGTAGGAAGTCGACTAGTATGGGTAGCCTTGCATATATTCCAGTCGGTGAGAGACTACCTGCTTTAGATGTTCAGGCTTTGGCCAATCAGTTCGTGAGGTTGGATATTTTTGAGCCCAACCGTGTTCTAGCTTGTACAGTCGCTCGGTCTTCATTATTTGAGCGCATCAGGGATCGATAGTATGATGATCCTCATATGCTTGTCCTTAGGGACATAGTGCAGCATGGAGATTCCAAGCAGGTTACAGTTGGAGATGATGGGGTTTTGAGGATGCAGGGTCGAGTTTGTGTGTCAAATGTGGATGGACTTCGTAAGTTGATTCTAGAAGAGGCCCATAGTTCCCGGTATTCTATTCATCCGGGCGCCGCCAAGATGTATCAGGACTTGCGGCAGCATTATTGGTGGAGAAGGATGAAGAAGGATATTGTTGCATATGTAGCTCGGTGTTTGAATTGTCAGCAGGTACAGTACGAGCATCAGAGACCTGGTGGTTTGCTTCAAAAGATTGAGATTCCTGAGTGGAAGTGGGAGCGTATCACTATGGATTTTGTTGTTGGACTCCCACAGACTCAGGGGAAGTTCGATGCTGTGTGGGTTATTGTTGATAGGCTGACTAAATCAGCGTATTTCATTCCTGTGGCAGTTTTTTATCCTCGGAGCGGTTGGATGAGATCTATATCCGGGAGATCGTTCGTCCACATGGTGTGCCCGTGTCTATTATTTTTGATCGAGGTACGCAGTTTACCTCGCATTTCTGGAAGGCAGTTCAGTATGAGTTGGGTACGCGGGTTGAGTTAAGCACAACATTTCATCCTCAGACGGCCGGACAGTCCGAGCATACTATTCGGATTTTGGAGGATATGCTCCACGCATGTGTTATTGACTTTGGAGGTTCTTGGGATCAGTTCTTGCCGTTAGCGGAGTTTGCCTACAACAGCAGTTATCAGTCGAGCATCTAGATGGGTCCCTGTGAGGCGTTGTACGATAGATGGTGCCGATCGCCAGTTGGGTAGTTTGAGCTGGGGGAGGCTCGGTTATTGGGTACAGATTTAGTACAAGATGCCTTGGATAAGGTTAAGATCATTCAGGATAGACTTCGTACAGCTCAATACAGGCAAAAGAGTTATGCCGACCGTAAGGTTCGTGACGTGGCATTCATGGTCAGAGAGCAAGTGTTGCTTCGAGTGTCGCCCATGAAGGGCGTGATGAGATTTGGGAAGAAGGGCAAGTTGAGTCCTAGGTTCATCGGGCCTTTTGAGATCTTGATTGAGTGGGAGAGGTAGCTTACAGACTTGCGTTGCCACCAGGCTTATCAGCGGTACATCAAGTGTTTCATGTGTCCATACTTAGGACGTATCACGACGATCCATCCCACGTGTTAGATTTCAGCACTGTCCAGCTGGACAAGGATTTAACCTACGAGGAGGAGCCGATAACCATTTTAGACAGGCAGGTTCATCAGTTGAGATCGAAGAGTTATCCTTCGATTTGTGTGCAGTGGAGAGGTCAGTCTGTCGAGGCAGCTACCTGGGAGTCCGAGTCCGATATGCGGAGCATATATCCCCATCTTTTCCTTAGCTCAGATACTTTTCTATGTCCGTTCGAGGATGAACAGTTGTTTTAGAGGTGGAGAATGTGATGACCCAAAAGGTCATCTCGTATTTTACAACCCAATTCTGGGTTCCGAGACCTTCAAAACCTCATTTTCCTTCCTCAATTTGCGTGCGTAGTCCGAGGGCGTTTTCGGAAAGCCTTTATATAAAAATTTGAGAAAATATTAAGTTTTGCCTTTAAAATTGATTTTAGTTGTCTCGGTCAACATTTTGAGTAAACGGACCCAGACTCGTGATTTGACGGTCCCGTAGGGTCCGTAGAAAAATATGGGACTTGAGAATATGCCCGGAATTAAATTCCGAGGTCCCTAGTCCGAGAAATGAATATTTGAAGAAAATTGTTAAACTGGAAATATAATGGTTTTTAGAAATTGAATATTGTTTGAACTTGTTGGTATCGGGCCCATATTTTGGATCTGGAGCCTAGTACATGTCCGTTATACTATTTATACCTTATCTGTAAAATTTGGTGAGAAACGGGATTGATTTGACGTGATTCAGACGTCCGCTTGTAAAAATAGATACTTTAAGTGTTCTTGAGAATTTCATTGATTTTGATGCTAAATTCGTAGTTCTAGGTGTTATTTTGGCGATTTGATCGCACGAGCAAGTTCGTTTGATGTGTTAAGACTTGTGTGCATATTTGGTTTGGAGCCTTGAGGGCTCGGGTGAGTTTTGGATAGGCTACGGGATGTTTTAGACTTGAAAATTTTGGTGTTTTTGGCTTCTGCTATCATCTGGTATATCCTTCTTCGCGTTCCCGAAGGAACTCTCGCGAACGCGAAGAGTTGGTTGGTCTGAAGGAGAAATCCTTCTACGCGAATGCGGATCATTGGGGGCAATACCCTTCGTGAACACGAAGCATGGGAACTGGAGGGAGTGGAATGATACTCTACGCGAACGTGGCAAGTGGCTCGTGAACGCGAAGGTTGGGGGGGGGGGGTATAGCTTCGCGAACGCGTAGGGTGTCTCGCGAACGCGAAGGTTACTAGGACCGCAGCTTCGCGAACGCGATAGACCTCTCGCGAACACGGATAAGGTCTGTCCAGTATTGTAAAAACAGAACTCAAAACGGGATTAGACCAAAATTTCATATTTTTCTTCCATATAACTCGACCATGGGCGATTTTTGAAGTGGGGATTCAACACCAAATCATTGGTTCGTGTTCTAAAACTCATTTCTTTCAATTTCCATCAATACCCATTAGATTTCTAGGCCTAAATCTTGTTCTTTAAGGGTAGAAATTAGGGATTTTGGGAGAATTGGGAATTTTACAAACTTGGGAATTTAGACCTCGATTTGGGGCCGGATTTTGAAACTAATTACATATTTGGGCTCGTGGGTGAATGGGTAATCGGGTTTTGGTCCGAACATTGAGTTTTGACAAGGCGGGCCCGGGGTCGATTTTGGACTTTTTGGGGAAAATATTGGGATATCTTTAATTATGCATTTGAATTGGTTTCTTTTGCATTAATTGATGTTAATAAGTTAATTATGAATAGATACGAGCGGTTTGGAAGTGGAAACTAAGGGAAAAGCGGTATTTGAGGCTTGAGTTTGGTCGTGGAATCGAGGTAAGTATTGTGGCTAACTTTAGCTTGAGGGATTAGGTATTGTTGCCTTATTTGATACCTGTTTAGTTGTTAAGTACGACGTATAGGTGAGGTGACGAGTACCTATACGTTGTTGTCGGGCCATAGCATGCGAGTGAGTCTTATACTTGTGACAGTTGTGTTTCTTTATACGTACTGTTCCTGCTTAAACTGGTTACTACACATGTTAAACAAGTCTTATTATGTTTTTCCTAAATTTTCGATTGGGTTGAATATTGGCTCAAGTTTAGATTTATGTTGTGAAGTTAAGTGATGAAACAAGTATTTTAATTATGATTCTCTTGCCGAATTGTTATTGTTCTGTTATTTCTTATGTGGCGAGGAAGAGTGATAAGGCACGAAGGGTGATGCCGTGCACATTTCTATTATTCATATGGTGAGGCTGAGTGGTAAAGCACGAAGGGTGATGCCGTGCACGTTTCTATTATTGATTATCTGGTGAGGTTGAGTGGTAAAGCACGAAGGATGATGCCGTGCACGTTTCTATGATTGATTACATGGTGAGAATTGAGAGTAAAAGCACGAAGGGTGATGCCGTGCATTTTCTATTTGCTGTGTTTATTTGTTATTATCGGTTCAAAGTGTACTAGCTGTTTAAATTCCTTTACTGCTGTGATTTTTTATTTTGGTACCACCATAGCATGTTGCCCCTTCCCGTTAATTTCTTCTTAGCTTCTATTAATTGTTATTCTGTTAGCATATTGTTTAATTGTATAAGTTTATGTTATTTGTCGTGTCGTAGCCTAGTCACTACTTCGCCGAGGTTAGGCTCGGTACTTACCAGTACATGGGGTCGGTTGTACTTATACTGCAATTTGTGTGCAGATCTCTGTACTGGACCATACTGATCAGAGTTTGGATTGCTGCCTTCAATCCACAGGAGACCCAAGGTAGATCTGCCGGCGTTCGTAGACCGTGGAGTCCCCTTCCCTCTACTTAGTTCCTGTTTTCTTTCGTTCCTAAAAACAGATGTATTTCCTTTAAACCAGTATTTTTAAAAATTCTTAGACGTTATTGTAACACCAGATCTTTTGGGTAGTCTTGTACTAGAGTATTTAAGACTGTTATAAAATTTTCGCACTTCATATCTGTTTAGTTTTAATTATTGTTAATTACTATTTTGGTTAATGATTAACATGTTAGAATTGTATCCGTTGGCTTGCCTAGCATTATCAGAGTTAGGTGCCATCACGATCCCGACGGTGGGAAATTCGAGTTGTGACATTCCCCAATCAGAATCACAAAAGGCCACGAGTTTGAGACATTAATCAGAATTCATAAAAAGGCCCAAACTTGGTTCTGTTAGGAGATATCTTAGATAGTGAAAAGCGGCATCAAGGTGCGACTGGCGAGGAGCTTGCATGTATTGACTTAGATGTTGAACCACAAAAGACAAGTCTGGGCGAGTGTGAGTGAGGAAATTCAACTTTCCCAAGAGGCAGCGATAAAAAGTGGGATCATGTATCAAGTCTCCTTCATCGGCTCGTAATTTTCTAGTAGGATCAAGTGGTGAGGGGCTGGTTTTAACTCAAAACAGGCAAATTCATCTAGTAAGTCCAAAGTATAACATTTTTGTTTTAAGATTAAACCATGTTGTTCACGTATGATTTCCATACCCAAAAAATAGTGTGCCTACCCGAGGTCCTTGATCTTAAACTCAGTATTTAGAAACTTTTTAAGGTGAATCTGCTCAATAGGATCATCCCCTATAACTAAGATATCGTGTACATAGACAGCTAGTATAGTGATCTTCCCTTATGATTTTTTGAAGAACAACGAATAGTCATTGAGGGAGTGAGAATATCCTTGGAAATTCAAGGTTGCTGTGAGTCGGGCATACCATTGCCTTGAGGCTTGCTGCAGTCCATAAAGGGATTTCTTTAGGAGACACACATGGCTGGGTGAAGGTGGTGTCATTCCAGATGAAAATTTCATAGACACTTCTTTCTGTAATTCACCATGTAAGAAAGCATTATTCACGTCTAACTGAAAAACATCCCAGCCTTTTTTGACTATCACGACAATGATGCACCTAATGGTGGTCATCTTTACTACTGGGGAGAAAGTCACCATGAAGTCAATCCCTTGCCTTTGAATATCCCCTCGAATGACCAATCGAGCTTTAAATCTTTCTAATGATCCATCTGATTTGTATTTCACCTTGTAAACCCATTTACATGGTAATGCTCTCTTCCCTGTAGGCAAAGGTACAACATCCCATGTCTTGTTAACTCAAGGGCCTCAAATTCCTTAGCCATTGCCTCTTGCCAACTAGGGTGAAGGGCTGCTTGAGAATAGGATGTAGGTTCAATGATATAAGATATGGAGTTAAACATAGACTGGTTTGTGAGAGAGAGCGCAGAGAAGGGAGGAATAGTTGATAGAATTGGAGTAGAAAAACATGATGCAGTCAAGTTGGTAAGAAAGACAAAATTGCAAACATAATTCTGTAGATAGGCAGGAGTTTGTGTGTTGTGGTTGATTTCCTAATTTCTTGAATGCTAGTGACAATTGGTTGAGAGTGCGAGGATTGATTGGGTGAATGCATAGGAGAGAAATCAACATTGGTACGAAAGATTGGTGAATTATCTGTAGGAGAACAAGGCTGGAAATGCTGTGAGACTGGACTGTTAGGTTTACTGACTGTAGGATAAGAAGACAGAGGTGTAGGTGAATATGCTACCACAAGACAATCTGAAGGTTGTGGAGATTCCCTAGGGAAGACAACCTATTTGTTTGTGTTAGGAGGAAAAGGGAAAATAGATTCATGAAATTTGACATCCCTAGACACAAAAATCTTCATGGTTAGGATATTTAACAGTTTATACCCCTTATTTCCAGTAGGATATCCCAGGAAAACACAAGGGACAACCCTTGGGTCAAGTTTGGTTCCGTGTGGTGATAAAGTGCAAGCATAGACTAAACAACTAACAACTTTAATGGAATGATAAGAGGGAGGCATACCAAACAAAATTTCATAAGGAGTTTTAAACTTAAGAACCTTGGAAGGAAAACTATTTATGAGATATGTGGTTGTGAGTAGACATTCTCCCTAGTTAGATTTAGGGAGTTTGGACTGACACAATAGGGCCCAACAAGTTTCTAGAAGGCGCTTATGTTTCCTCTCACCAATGCCATTTTGTTGAGGAGAGTAAACACAACTAGTTTGATGTATTATCCTCTTAGAAGCAAGAAAAAATGAGGACTCCATACTCCCTCCAAGCTCTAGGGAATTGCTTGATCTTATCACCTTAACTTTCCTGTCAAATTGCCTTTCAACCATAGCTAAAAATTGCTTTAGGACAGTGAATGCATTGGATTTTATACTAAGTAAATAGGTCCAAATCCCTCTACTATAATCATCAACTAATGTCAAAAAGTATCTATAGCCATCATGACTAGGCTCTTTATAGGATCCCCAAGTGTCTATGTGAATTAGCTCAAAGATATCTTCTGTGGAGATTGAACTGGATGGGAAAGGTAATTTAACTTGCCTTGATCTTGCACAAATGTCACAATGATCAAGTGAAGTAGATGATGATGAACAAGAGATAGTAGAAATATTTTTCATATTACTAAGGGGTAAATGCCCAAATGATTGTGCCAAAGAGTTACATCACTTGAGATATCTGCTGAACAAGAAACTGAAAATAAACATTGATTACTAGTCCTACTACAACTTGAAATAGATGGACAAAAGTCCTTGATTCTATATAAAAACTGACTGCTAGACCTATTGCAACTTGAAAGATATGGACTAGAGTCCTTGATTCTGCTCAATAGACTAGCACTAGGCTTGATAGAGTGAAGTAGATATATCCCCTTCCTTAGTTTACCAAGAACCACTGGCCTCTTCATTGAATGAGCCTGCAAAATTGTACTAATAGCAGAGAAAATGAGGAGCGAATCAGCTTGCTGACAGAACCTATGAACTAACAATAGGTTACACCTGAAACTAGGAAGAAACAACACATTTTTCATAATAAAATTTGACATGATGTACACACTTCCAACCTAAGTGACTCTGACTCTTTGTGAATTAGGAAGGTTAACATAAACAGGTTTAGTGAGTGTTTTCACATTGAATAAAAGACTCAAATCACATGTCTTGTGTTCAGAGGCACCAGAATCTAAGATCCACATAACAGAATTTGAAGTATTATAGAAAGGATGTTTAGGTATACCAGTACAGTTGGCAGTGACATTGACCTCAAAATTCATATCTCCCTGAGATCTAGACTTAACCTATTGTAGAAGTTGACACAAGTTGTTGTGCTGTTCTTGAGTGATGGCCCTTTCTATGGCATTAAAGGTATGATTTCCACCATCTTCAGTTGTGACAACTGCATTAGCATGTGTACCAGCACTTTGAAACCTCTTGTTTTTGGTAAATTTGAAATCAGCCGAAAAACCAATGATCCTATAACATTTTTCAGTAGTGTGTCCTGGCGTCTTATAATAAGAGCATATAAGATTGTTCTTCTTTCCTTCATAGTTTCCTTTTTTTAGAACTTCCAAGCTTCTGACCTCCATATTGTTTTCTTGTCGCCATGAAAGAAGATTCAACAGGGTGCTGAGCTACATGTATCTCCCTTTGCTTTTCATATTGAATTAAGATGGAGTAAGCTTGATTGATGCTGGGCAGAGGTGAAGCCATCAGAATATTGCTTTTTACACCTGAGTAGGCCTCATTCAGCCCCATGAGGAACTGGATGAGCCTGTCATCTTGATGAGATTGCAGAGATCTGCTCTTCCCTCGACAAGAGCAATCACAACTATAATGAACACATGTATCTAGGCTGTCAAGCTCATCCTAGATTCTTTTCACTTTTGTATAATAACCAGCTATGCCTGAACTTCCTTGAACTGTGTCACTGAGCTCCTTTTGTAGCTAATAAAGCAAATCTCCATTGCTATGCCCAAATTTGTCCTCAAGCTCCTTCTAAATCTCTCTTGCTATTTTGGAGCTGAGGACACTTTCAGCAATTTCCCTGGAAAGTGAATTGAGAAGACATGATATCACCATGTCATTACAACGGCTCCAAGGTTTGAATGAAGCTGGGGATGCAGTAGGGACTGATATTGTTCCATCTATGAACCTAAATTTGTTCTTAGCTGATAGAGCTATGAGAATAGCCATGCTCCATCCTCCATAGCTCTTTCCATTAAAAATAGAATTGACCAGAATCATCCCTGGGGAATTAGAGGGATGAAGGTAAAATGGGTGTGAAGAGTCATGAGTGAGAGCAATTTGAGGCGGGGTTTGAACACTGGATGCAGTGTCGTCCACTACTCCAGGTGAAACAGTTTGATCATCAACAACCATTGAAGAGGTTCAACATAAGCTTTAGAGGAGAAGAAGAGGAAGAAGGAAGAAAGAGGGAGGAGAATTGGATAGAGTACCTTGCTGCTCTGATACCATAATCGAATACGAACAGAAAAAAATATAGAAAATTTTCTTCTCCGTATATCTCATTGAAAGACTGTACATCTATATATACAAAAAAAGGAATAAAATCTATTATTCACACCTACAGGTGTCCTACCTCTATTGCTTAGCTCATAACTATCTAAATGAATCAAAAGAATCTAACAAATAAATTATTTCTATACAAACAGTATCACTGATTTTATCTGAATAGGGAAGCTTCTAGATATAGCTGACTGTGCTTGGTCACGTGTTCAGCATGTGCAAAGAATCAATGGAACAGATTAAATCATTGTAATAACAATTGATGAATGGCCCTGATTAACTTGACCCACTAGAGATAAAATGTTCTGATCTCCTTTGTTTGTATCGACATTTTGTTTCGGATCCTCATTCTTCACTTCACTGCAGATTTCGTGAAGCTGGTTCCAACATCTTCTCGGTACTGGCAAGTACTTGTAGTACGGGTGATCACGCCCAACTATGCCTTATAAAAAGGACTAAGCGGTAGCTACAAATATAATCCGGTCTAAGAGTCCAGAGTCGAATCCCATAGAGAACTAAGGTTTAGCTACAACTATTCGCTATCACTAAGAAGACAAGATCGAACAATTCCTAAGTTAAAAATACTAAGATTCTTATATCTAATAAACTAACAAATTAAAGTAGTAGAATAACAACTAAAGATATTAAGGGTTGGAGAAAATATTAAGGAGGTCTAGAGTTATGATTTCCCGAATTGCAGGAATCTTTCCCGCTACGTCATCTATAATTTCGCCTAAGTGTTCTCTATCGATCGTGAGTACTTTAGGTGTCGTTGCTCTCTCTCGATCAACTACCATAACTTACAAGATGTATTCTCCCGAACTACACTAGCTGACATTAATATACCATTCATTTTATCTCTAATCTCGCCTTTAAACCCTTCGTTTTGATCTCTTACATATGTTAAGAGCGATGTTGTTCGACAACTACCTAAATGCGTACTCTCTCTCGAGCAATATACATAATAAATAGGCACAATTAATTTATGGACATTCAATCAACAACAATAAATATGTAGTTGAACAAGTAGAGAAATCTAACAACTCAATTATATGAAAACATAACAAGAATTTATCCTACAAAAGGTTCTATCAGAACTCTAGATAACGAATTAGCTATTCATAATAGTATATAAAACTACAATGCTAGAATTCATAACCAATAATGGAAATAGGAAGAAGGAAGTGAAAAACTCGTAGAAGAATTCTCCGCCTTACTCCTAGCGTGTTCTTGCCTTCTTGGGTCGAATTCCCTCTCCGAAAACGTCCTCTTTAGGTTGAATCTGCTCTAAAAATGTAGGCTAGGGTTGAAGTCCTTGAGTCCAAATTCGGGTCGGAGTCTTTTAACCTGTGACTTTTAATTACTGGGCTATAGACCTCGCGAGGCCAAGCTTATAGCGCGGTTAACCTGGCTATAGACCTTGCGAAGCCTGGTCTATAGTGCGGTAGAGCAGGATTTACTTGGCCTGTAGCACGGTTTGGGTACTTGATGCTTTTGCGCTCTTTTCTTGCATTTTTGACCTCTTTTTGTGCAACTTTCATTCGACTATTTCTTCCGATATTCCTACATAAAACAACACAATTTAGCTCAAATATTGCACAATTAATCAATAAACCAACAAAATATAAAGCGAATAATGTACTAAAAGTATAGCATTTTGGCCTAACATCACCACCCCACACTTAAACGTTGCTCGTCCTCGAGTCAACCACCAATTCATACTAACCTTGAGCACTTTATTTTCTTTTAGCACATCCGAAGCACACCATATCTATGACTATGGTTGATAGCAACAATTAAACTTTAGCATATGCCTTCAACACACACTTACCTTTACTCTATTCCATACTTCAAAATTTATTTAACAACAAGACAACATGCTTATAACAATCCTAGCCTCACAAACCGACTCAATATCACAATGCATTCGTGGCTTGAACACTTAACATCATTGAGACATCTAATAACGTCACCTATCCCCTGCGAAAACATGTGCGCTCACCACAAGAATAGGATAGTAAGTTGAATCTGCACATTCGAATCAAATGCTCAAATATATTTTAAGGACTCACATATATCAAAGAAATTCCTCACTCTCACAAAGACGTCACATGCATGCACAAAGTACCATAAGCTTGCCCATTATGTAAACCTCCACTAATGTAGGCTTGCTGGATCTAAAATCAATTAGGACTTTTCCATGATTGTAATGTGAGTTACGAGACGGGTAGGATATATTTTTGGAATAGTGGCTAACCCTCCTAAGCACTTTAAAACATCACATAATTAACTTTAAGCACAAATTCCTCAATCCCAACTTCAATTTCACAAACAATATTATCCCAAGAGCTTTCCCTTTTTTCTTTAAGCACTACTCTACTTCACACATACTACAAAGGATATACATCAATTTATTCGTCTACATATATTTTTTATTTTTATTTTGCAATTTTTCTCTCCTTTGCGACTCTCGCTAGTAGTGTATCCTTTTACAAAACACGTGCACCTTTTCTCGTTCATTGGTTCCACTCAAAATCCATCCAAGTTCCTCCTTACTTATTCTAGCGTTCATTTTACAATTAACGTGCTTTAAGAGGTAAAAGGATCAAAATGATGACAATTAAGAACAAAGGGGTATAAGCTTGTAATATGGTTGCCAAATAAAACTTTATAGGCTCAAAAGAGTTGACATGGGATAATTTTTATTGTGGTAAGTACTACGCTCAAACAAATCAAAGAAAGCCTAAAATTATTTTTCAAACCGAGAAAAACCTAAAATTTCGCTTCAACTCACATGCCGGGAAAGTTCTAGACTCTAATGCAGCGACATGGACTATACAATTTCTCGCCATACATGGCATATGAATCACTAAGGACGGTTGCATTCCAATTCTCAAACAATTACAAGTATTCACGAAGTAACAAAATATTAAGCATTAAGCACAAAGTGACACAAGACAAGAAAACGAGACATAGGCATCAATAGACATGCTATTTAACTCAACAAGGCATCATAAGCAACTTCAAACTATAGGTAAGGTAATACACATGCTAGGGCCTAAATATGCTACTATCAAACAAGTCAAAAAGCGCCTAGATATTTCATCTTCCTTCTTTTATTCCATAAATCCTATTCTACTCTAAAAATAAAAATAAATTATGACCCGGTTCAAACTACATCCCATGAAAAAGAACCGAGGAACAAAGAAAAACCACGGGGGATTATTACTACCTAAAATAATAAAAAGATATTTTTTTTGTTAGACTTTAATCTCTCAAGAAAACTGCCTAGGATATCCATCGTCAGGAAAAATCCAATCTTTTTCCACTTTTTCTAAAAAAATACAATATTCAATTAAATTAACACAACTAATATAACATAGAAAGTCACCCAGATAATCTCCACACCCCTCGCGTAAAATTGTGCATTGTCCCCAATGCGCACCATAACTAATAAGAGGGTTAAAGAAACTCCCTAGTAAGCCAAAGGCAGAAGCACTAGCAGCTCATGGGGTACTCAGACTTCGCCCAGGCTTGGTCCTTCGTGCTGGTGCCTCACACTTAGTTCCAACCATCTGGTTTGCAGTTGCATCCTTACCATAGTTTTGCTTTCCATGCTCCTAGAAAATAAAAAATTGACACTAAAAAAATAATACAATTAAAAAAAAGAAGGCAGTAAAGTTGGGTTACCTCCCAACAAGTGCTTGATTTAATATCGTGGCACGATGCGAATCACTTTTTGCCTCCACCTCGAGCTTATGAATTGATCCCCAAGTTTTGCTTCGAGCTTATGATTATGTTCCTGGGGTGGTGGAACGAATCTAACTGGCCCAGGAAAACAATGTAGTATTTTGCACTTCTTGGCCTTTATATGAGGTGTGTCATCCCGACATTCTTGCAAGAAGAATTCCAGAATGTAGGCACATTGTACCTCATTTCTTTACTCCTCATGTAACGACCCGACCGTTCGTTTTGAGCTCTAGCGCGTCGTTCGGCAGTTTGAGGCTATGAGCAGCTTCATTTCAGATATTATGATTCGTACGCGTGGTCAGAATTGAATTTTGGGAAGTTCGGAGTCTATTTGAAAAAAGAATTCTCATTTCGGAAACCTTAAGTTGGAAGAATTGACTAAGACTGGATTTTTGAGTAAACGACCTCGAAATTGGGATTTGAAGGTTCCAACAGGTTCGTATGATGATTTTAGACTTGGGCGTATGTTCGGATTGGGTTTTGGATGACCTGGGAGCGTTTCAGCGCCTATTGTGGAAGTTAGCATTTTAGAAGAATTTCATAAATCTGGGTTGAAGTGTATTTTCGTGTTATCGATGTCCGTTTGGGATTTCGAGTCTGGGAATAGCTCCGTATGGTGATTCTGGTATTGGAAGCGCGATCGGAAGTGGATTTGGAGGTCCGTCGTAGGTCATTTTGGAGTCATTTGGCGAATGTTAGAAATTTGAAGATTTTTCAGAAGTTTGACCGGAAGTTGACTATTTGATATCGGGGTCGGAATCCAGTTTTGAAAATATTTACAGCTTCTTTATGTCATTTATGACTTGTGTTCAAAATTTGAGGTCAATCAGACTTGATTTGATAGGTTTCGACAACGAATATAGAAGTTGGAAGTTCTTAGTTTCATTAAGCTTGAATTGGGGTGTTATTTACGGTTTTAGCGTTGTTTGATGTAATTTGAGGCGTGGACTAAGTTTGTGTCATATTATGGGACTTGTTAGTATACTTGGTTGGGGTCCCACGAGGCTCGGATAAGTTTTGGAAGAGTTTTTGAAAGATTTTGGTGTTTTGAGCATAAGCATGGAATGATCCAAAGGTCCATTTTTAATTCTAGAGATCGAAATTCGATTTCGAGACTTCTAGGAGTTTAATAGTGAATTATAGGACTGATTTTATCTGAATAAGGAAGCTTGTAGATATAGCTGACTGTGCTTGGTCATGTGTTCAACATGTGCAAAGAATCAATGGACCAAATTAAATCATTGTGATAACACTTGATGAATGACCCTGATTAACTTGACCCACTAGAGATAAAATGGTCTGATCTCCTTTGTTTGTATCGACATTTTGTTTCAAATCCTCATTCTTCACTTCACTGTAGATTTCGTGAAGCTGGTTCCAACATCTTCTTGGTACTAGAAGGTACTTGTAGTACGGGTGATCACGCCCAACTATGCCTTATAAAAAGGACTAAGCGGTCGCTACAAATATAATCCGGTCTAAGAGTCCGGAGTCGAATCCCACAGAGAACTAAGGTTTAGCTACAACTGTTCACTATCACTAAGAAGACAAGATCGAACAATTCCCAAGTTATAAATATTAAGATTCTTATATCTAATGAACTAACAAATTACACTAGTATAATAACAACTAAAGATATTAAGGGTTGGAGACAAGATTAAGGAGGTCTAGAGTTATGATTTTCCTAATTGTCAGAATCTTTCCCGCTACGTCTTCTAAAATTTCGCCTAAGTATTCTCTACCAATCGTGCGTACTTTGGGTGTCGTATCTCTCTCTCGAGCAACTACCTTAATTTACTAGATGTATTCTCTCGAACTACGCTAGTTGGCACTAATTCACCGCTCACTACGATTGTACCAAGGTTTTTTTATCTCTAATCCCGCCTTTAAACCCTGCGCATTAATCTCTCACATACGTTAGGAGTGATGTTGTTCAACAACAACCTAAATGCGCACTCTCTCTCTCGAGAAATATACACACTAAATAGCTACAGTTAATTTATGGCCATTCAATCAATAAAAATAAATACGTAGTTGAACAAGTAGGAAATCCAATGGCTCAACTATATAAAAACATAACAAGAATTTATCCTACAAAAGGTTCTATCAAAACTCTAGATAACAAATTTAGGTATTCATAATAGTTTGCAAAACTACAATACTAGAATTAATAACCAATAATGAAAATAGGAAGAAGGAAGTGAAAAACTTGTAGAAGAATTCTCTGCCTTACTCCTAGCGCGTTCTTGCCTCCTTGGGTCGAATCCCCTCTCCGAATACGTCCTCTTGAGGTTGAATATGCTCTAAAAACGTCTCTCCTTGGTTTAGACATGTTTAGGGAGTATTTATAGGCTAGGGTTGAAGTCCTTGAGTCCAAATCCGGGTCGGAGTCTTTTAACCCGCAACTTTTAATTACCGGGCTATAGACCTCGTGAGGCGAGGCTTATAGCGCGGTCAACCTGGCTATAGACCTTGCGAAGCTTGGTCTATAGCGCGGTCAAGCTGGCTATATACCTCGCGACGCCTGGTCTGTAGTACAGTCAAGCTGGCTATAGACCTTGCGAAGCCTGGTCTGTAGCGCGGTAGAGCTGGCTATAGAGCTGGCTTTACTTGGCCAGTAGCACGGTTTGGGTACTTGATGCTTTTGCTCTCTTTTCTTGCATTTTTGTCCTTTTTTTGTGCAACTTTCATTCGGCTATTTCTCCCGATGTTCCTACATAAAACAACACAATTTAGCTCAAATGTCGCACAATTAATCAATAAACCAACAAAATATAGAGCGAGTAATGTACTAAAAGTATAGCATTTTGGCCTAACATCACCACCCCACACTTAAACGTTGCTCGTCCTCGAGT
>NW_017674918.1:45445-45989 GCF_001879085.1 Nicotiana attenuata
ATCGATATGCGTCGCCATTGATGATCGTGCGAAGAAGATCCATGTTCCTTAAATACTTGAAAATATTATAGAAATCAGTGAAGAGGGCCACCATTGTGTTAAACTGTCTACTTTTATCGTAATATCCTGCCATGTTGAGTGCTTTAATACCTTGAGTGACTTGAGAGCATAAAGCTTGTAACTTGCCAATCTATTATACTTGTTCAATGTAATCTGGGGACTGGGATCATAACGCATTATCATCATATAAACATAGATATGCAAAATGTTAACATTTTCCAAAACTCCTTCTCAACCTTCCCCACCCTCACCAATCCACCTCGCACCCCACATCCACCCACCAAACCCCACCCCATGCATACCCACCCAACCCCCTCACTCCAAAAATATTTTATTTTATTTTATTTTTAAATTTCAGTTTATTTTCCGTCACCACCCACCCGGCTGACCTCAAAATTTCTGTTTTTGTTTTTCTGCAACCAACCTACCTCCCCCCCACCCCCTACTCCGCCCTACCTCCCCCGAAACCCGGTAAAAACTTTTA
>NW_017674918.1:46355-77689 GCF_001879085.1 Nicotiana attenuata
GCATGTTGTGTCAAAGGATATTAAGCAACGAATGTGGGAATATGTCAATGTAAGAATAATTAATTTTTCAATTATATATTTTTGGTATTTTTCCTACTAAGACAAGATATATATATATATATATATATATATATATATATATATATATATATATATTTTGTGTGTTATACACAAAATATTATACAAATTTTATACTCCCACAATTTCAATTTATGTGAACCTATTTCCTTTTTAGCTGTGTAAAAAAATTGATCCCTTCCCTTATTTGGAAAAAATTACCTTTATACAATGATTTATAGCCACACAAAATATATGTGCATAATTTTACACCACAAGTTCAAAAGTCTTCTCTCTTTTCTTAAACTTCGTGCCCAGTCAAATGGGTTCACATAAATTAAAACAGAGGGAGTATAATTTTTTGGCTACCTAATATAAATAGTTTCTGGCCGGGCTAAAATGTGATAATACCCCTTCTCATAACACTCTATTGATGTACCTAATGCTTCCTCTTGGCTATAAGGATATACGGGGATAATCTTTCTCGGGCAACTATGGGCTGGTGGCTTTGTCCCTTCGAGGTCAAGTTAGTCGGTTCGAACCTCCACTTGGTTTCACCCAAGTTTCATCCTAATTATGGATAACTCAAATCCGGGCACATATGCAATGACAATTATCTTTTGAAGTCTCGCTTCCATGATGGCTTCGATGAGTTTGCTTAACGAAGCCGCTGCAACACATAAAAAAAGGAGAATAATAGATTGAGTTCTTCCAATTCGATGGTCATGCACTGATTATCAATGGTTCGGCCATAATAAAAAGGTTTAATTTGCAAACACAAGTATTTCGGTGAAAATTATGATTTTCCTCAGCCCTGCCCAAAATCTCTAAAGATGCATAATTTTTGACATCAAGGTCATCAAGGATTTAGATGATTTTTGAAATATAAAATTTCCCCATTAAACTTTTACCAAAATTCTCCCATCTCAACAGCCAATATATATTTTGACGACTCTTATTTCTGTTTTTTTTTAATGGAGATACTTTCAAAAATTCTCAATGAGTATTTTGGTTGTCAAAAATTATTTCGTTGTCAAAAATTATTTCGTGACCATAAAGATGAGAAGACACATCTAAGAAAGGTAATACTATTTTAAAAATTCTATAAAATATTGAATTGAACAAAATCTATCGTAACAACTGTCGCAAAATAAGAAAATCCGTGTGTCTATCCTGTGTGTCTATATGCATAAGAATATGACAATTTGACGACCAAGAGGATACACTTTGTTTTCAAAGGTTATACAAATGCTTCAAAATTTTCAGTTCTTGAGCGAACATAAAACCAGGCGAGCAGCATCCGACCTCAATTTATTCTTGCTTTTGACACCACTTTGTCATCACTGCAAATAGGCAAAGTTTTATATAAGTCCATTAGTATGAAATCAATCAATCATTTCACTATTTTCATAAGTTGCTAATAACACATTTACAAAAGCAAGTTGACATGAATTTTTTAGTAACGATTAAGTAGACACTCATCTAGAGTTTCTAAGTCGATTAGCTAGAAAACCACCTATATATGGTTCCAAAAGCCCTTGATTAAAACAAAAGAAATAAAATAATGTTGCTTTCTGAATTTCCATTAAACTCTCTAATGACAAGTTATCTGGGATAAGAGGAGGTCCAATCCTAATAAGCCGAGATATACAGATCAAATAAGCAATAACTCAACATAAATGAAGAATGACTGTCCTTATAGATGTTGCAGGATTGCAATTAGTAATAGCACAACTAGTAGAAGTGAATGCAAATTGATGTGAACATAGTGGACTGAACCTTGCAACACTAAGAACATTTGGCTCTTCAAGCATTCTTGTGTCTTGGCCGATTGCCGAATATTAAAAAAAGATTGCAATTCACAATCTTAATTCAAATGTTGGCGCTCTTTTCTAGAAGATATTTATATCGACCAACTGAATACTCATCTTCTTAATCCAGGTTTTAAAAGCCTATTCTTGGGTAATTTTAATTTCATAATCACCTATTTTAGTCAATTGCCGAACAAATGGTAAAAGTGTAATAGTTATGACTACCAAATATCAAACTGATATTCTAGAGGATAGGATTAATCAAAAGCTCAAGTCCAAATTTTAGCCGTCATAACTGAAAGTAGATCTAATTAAGATTTTAGTTATAATCTCTTGATAAGTTAAGGTTTTTCTTTTGTTGAATTTTAGAGTACAATAGAAAAATTATATAACAAGAAGAACTAACTAACAAACCTTAATTTTGTTGATACTCCTGCCTTTAAAATTATGAATACTTCCAAAATATGGCTTGATATTGTCAAGATCCGAAATTCCCACCTCCGGGTCAGTGATGACGCCTACCATTTTACTTGCTAGGCAAGCCCACGTTAGAGGACATTTTAGTCAGTTTCTTTTAATTTCAATAGATAAAACACAATTAAGCAATTGAAATAAAACCAAGTGCGAAATAATAAAAAAGCCCAATATCTACTATAATGTGGATCTTGAGTCCCAACTCACGAGCTTCTAGATTTTACTACAAATAGAGTTTGAATGAAATACAACTGTTTTGAAAGAAAAGAAACTGTGAAATAAGAAAAATAGAAGGGGACTTCAAGGGCTGCGGACGCCAGCAAATCTACCTCGAGTCTTCGAATGAACAAATCCAAGCTGCTCTAACTCACGGACAGCTAGGGCCGGTACCAAAATCCGCACAAAAAGTCAGAGTGTAGTATGAGTACAACCGACCCAGTGTACTCGTAAGTGTCGAGCCTAACCTCGACGAAGTAGTAACGAGGATATGACAAGACACCTACATCATAAACCTGTGCAGTTAACAGTATATGTACAAAATAATAACAAATAGAAGCTATACATGTATTATTGGGAGGGGGACATGCTAAAGGGATACCAGATACGAGAGATAGAACGGAAATGATAACCAAAACAATCAATATGCCTTTAACTAGTAGAAACAATTAAGCACAATGAAGAAAATTGCGCGGCATTGATGTCGCCCAAACTCACACCACAAATATAGGTAGTGAGGTGGTCAAAGCAATAATAAAACCCAACGCGAGTCGGGATCGAATCCTTAGGGAGTTAGAATTAGGATTAGGTATATATTTTAATTTTACAATGTGCCGCAAATTGCACTTCCACATTCTTGTTTGTTGTTTCTATTTCTACTTTATGCCATTGCAAATATAAAACTAGGAGACAATATTTTTGGTTTTGGTTATTTTTCAAATGATAAGGGATCTAGGGTCGTGACTTCCACCTAGGTGGTTACCTAACGGGTTGTAAACTCTAGGGCAAGTTTGGTTAGTCGAGGTTGTAGAATAGAAATCACACGCAATTACCAACTCTATACCTCTCGGTAGTTTGAGTGATTTTGCCCAATTTGGCTTTCTCAAGTCCAAATGAGTATTGCACAAATCAAGTGATATAAACTCAAGTCAGGTCTTACTACCTCTAGTTCTGACCCTTTAATTGGGGCTATCAATTTCTTAAGTTCACCCCATTTTTTTGTTAGCCAAGTTTTCCTAGACTTAGTCTCTCTTTCTCAAGTAGAGATTAAGTCAAATAGACATGATTCAATATTTGCAACCATTAATTCTAGGATACAAGCATGAACATGCCTAAATATCACTAACCCAATCACAAACAAACCCTAATCCATTAAGTATCCATACTAGGGTCTGGCCACAACCCTATTTAGAAATTTAGCTACTCATGAAAATTGAATAAACTAAAGAAGAAATTAAGATAGAATGCATAATAATTGATTAAAAAGAAAATCTAATGTTTAGAGGTTAATCTAGTACAAAATTATTCAAAACAGCAAAGAAAACGGCTCAGGTGCTCTCCTAATACTCAGCTTGACCTAAAAATGACACAAAAGTTCTATTTATACTAACCTGAAAATATCTAACAAAAAAACCCCTGCGAAGGTTGTGTGGCCGCATAATTCTGGTGCGTTCCGCACAATGAGCTGTTGCGGCTGCACAATTATCGTACGGTCCGCATTCCTGGAACTTGGGTCTTGGTACTTTGGGGCTTCTGCGGTCCGCATAGAAATGAGTGCGACCGCACATCTGATTGTAAGGCCGTACAAAAAAGATGCGGTCCGCACTCCTTGATTTTGAACTTGAACCCAGCTGTCTGATTCTTCACTTTTGTGGACCGCATAATAATGAGTGCGGCTGCACTTGACATCCTGCGGCCGCACAATTTTAGTGCGGTCCGCATGCTTCAGCTGGCCCAAAGACTAGCCCTCTGAATCTCCTCTGCTGCGGCCGCACTATTGGCCTTTTTGCCCTGTTTTGGTTCTTGTTCACTTTTGACTCCTTTATGAGTTGATTTTGACTTCTTTGGCTCGTTTCCCAATATTCCTGTACAGAAGCACATTTCATTAGTTCTTGGGAATACCTTTAAGCATTTTGGAGCTAAAACGCAAGTAAAAGAGAGCAAATAAGCGGTCAAAATCCCTACTTTTCAGGCATCACCCTTCGTGCTTTTACTCTTAGTCACTGTATAAATCAATAGAAACGGCACGGCATCGCCCTTCGTACATTAACTCTCATAACATGGCACGGCATCACCCTTCATGCATTAACACTCACAATATGGCACGACATTATCCTTCGTGCATTAACACTCACATACAGCACGATATCACCCTTCGTGCATTAACACTCTCCCTTACCACATAACAATGAACAAGTAATAACAGTGAGATATTATCAACAAGTACAACCCTTACTTCAACAACGTTTCCACAATTCCAATCTCAACTCGGAATCAATACTCAATTATCATAAAAGCCCATAAACACAATAAGAACGATCAATTTAATAAATAACTAGTCTAAGCATGGATAACATGATCAAAGGAAGCAATAACTACAAGAAACAAGTCCCACCCGCATGCTTTAACCCAAAAACAACGCATAACTACTCATCACCTCACATATACGCTGTACCCAACATCCAAACATGTAGCAAATAGACAAATAGGTCCTAATCCCTCAAGTCAAGATTAACCACGACACCTACCTCGCTCGAAAGGACCAATTCAAAGCTCAACCATAGCTTTGCCTTTCAAAGGTTGCAAATGCGAAGCCTGACCTCGCAAGGCGTACACCAGACTTGAAACACATCGGCAATGTTCTAACTCCAAATTTCACTTTGTAGCATATCTGATACTTACCTAAGCCCTCAGGGCTCTAAACCAAATAGGCACACAAGTCTAAAAACATCATACGAACTTGCTCGCGCGATCAAATTGCCAAAATAACACCTAAAACTATAAATTGAACACCAAATCAAATGAAATTTTCAAGAAAACTTTGAAACTTCTATTATCACAACTGGACGTCCGAATCACGTCAAACCAACTCTGTTTCTCACCAAATTTGACAGACAAGTCATAAATATAGTATTGGAGATATAACGGGTTCCGAAACTAAAATACAGACTCGATATCAAAAAAGTCAAACAGTGGTTAAACATTTCAAAGTCATTAAGCTTCAAACTTTCAAATTTAAACAAAGTCCGATAACTCGGGATAGGGACTTCTGATCGCTTCCGACTCAACAGTACACTAAGGTAGGAAGAGCGGGTCGCAACAGCTTTTACCCGAATAGTGGTTCGGGATCAAATTTCCACAGGGAGCTAGTAGTGGAGTTGTAATGTCTGTTTAGTCTAGAATTGCGGTTGTGCTTCTAATATCACTTCAAATATCTTGGGTTTTGATTTTTATATCTACTATTATAAGACTAATGTTTAGAACTAAATTATGCTACGGGAATATTGCTAAGTTGTAATTAATATAGAGAAAGGCACTAGGATCGTGGCATTACCTAGGTGGCTAATTAACGAGTAGATGCTACTAAGGATAGATTGACATGTTTGGGGCTTATGCTATAACCGTTGCACAATTGTACCCACTCTCACACCTCTCGGTAAAGAGAGTGATTTTGCCCAATTAACTCTCTCGAGACCAATTGGGTAGGCCAATTAGACCAAGCAACTAGGGTTCAAGTAGGGTGATTACTCTCTCGAGATTTAACCCATTAATTGGGACTACCATTTCTCATAGGTCCATCCCAATTCCTTGTTGGGTCAATTTTGGGGTCATAGACTCTCTTTCTCAAGAAGAGTTAAACCCGTCAAGCTAGAATCAGTGTTTGCAACCACCAATCCTTAATTAAAACCTAAAATTAACCCAAATAACAAACACCCAATATCAATCTAACCTTAGATGGCAACACCCATCATTTACCCACACTAGGGTTGAGCCACAACCCTAGCTAGTGAGTTTAGCTACTCAGCTAGATGCAAAAATTAAAGAAATAGATGAAGAAGTAAACATATTAATTAATTGCTAGGAAGAAAATACAATATTGAAGAGCAAAAATGCCAAAAATGGCTAAACTATTCGTTCTCACGGGCTTAGCAGCTTCAGAGAAATAAAACTTTTCCTAAAAATGGAAAAAGGTCCTATTTATACTGGGCTGGAAAAACTGGACAAAAATGCCCCTGCGGGGTTAGCGCGGACCGCGCAAACATGACTGCGGCCGCACTGGCTCTTGAACTCTTGGATTCTGCTTCTCTGAAGTTGAGGACCGCAGACCGCGTGAACATGGAGCGCGGCCGCACTGGAAGTTGGCGCGGCCGGACAAAAATGAACGCGGGCCGCTTTGCTTGGAAGGGGTCAAATTTTGGCTCTCTGAATCTCTGCTCCGCGGACCGCATAAAAGTGTAGCGCGGCCGCGGAGCCTGACCGCGAACCGCGTGGAAATGACCGCGACCGTGTAGACTTCCCCTTGAATATGCCATTCTCTGAACCTCCTAGTGCGGCCGCGTTCGCAGTTGCGCAGTCCGTACTAGGGCCTTTTTTCCTCAACTTCCTTGGTCTTTGACACTTGAGCAAGTTTCACTCCTTTCTGAGCCGATATTTGACTTTCGTCGCTTTGTCGATCAAACCTGCAGTCAAGTACAACTTGTGAGCATTTTGGGACTATTTTGTAGAAATTTATAACCAAAGCGTAGGCAAGTAGGGGTATAAAACACGTTAAAATCCTAACTTATCAACTCCCCCAAACTTAAGCCTTTGCTTGTCCTCAAGCAAACAAAATAAGACCCACCTCTTAAAGGAAAATCCAATTAATTCCAGCTCCCCTAATGCAACCTCAACAAGCATCAATTAGGACTAACAATTTCCCTCAATACGAATGCATCATTAACACAATTAACTTTTGAAAAACCATGGATCAAGTGTGACACAAGAGCATCAAGAGTTGACACATTTCATCAAAGAACTTATCTCAATTACTTTGGTCATTGTGGAACCTAAACTCACACGTCCTCAACTCTCCCTAAGCGAACCTCACCTTTTAGAGTATTAACACACAAATCGAGGTTGATGGAAGTTCACTCATCTCTCTCAAGAAGAAGGTCACAACTCCGGCTTTAGGTACCATATGCTTGCCCTTATGTAAGTATCCACTAATGTAGGCTTCCTTCAACTCAAGATCCTATAGGGCTTTTGTGGAGTCATTATGAAGGCTTTTGGGTACGGGCAGGACATGTTTTTATTCAAGTGGGTTCAATCTTCCCTTAAACACTTCTTTTGATTCATTATGGCACAACTCTCTTGACTCTTTTGAGTATTTCACTTCTTTATAAGGGGTTAGAGAGACACATTGTCATCCTTTGTTATGCAATTCAAAACATTTCTCCTTTTCTACCTTTTCCACACCTTTTTCTTTTCACTTTTGTTTCCTTTGACTCCCTTTTTGTTCTTGTTCACTTTGAACTTTCTTTTTGTTTTTTTCTTTTTCTTGGTTTTTCATTGCCTTCCTTTTTCTTTTGCTTTTGTACCTTTCTACCACTCTGTTTCCTTTCTTGTCTCTCCCCCCAAACTAAGACATTTGCCATTACTCAAGGGGAGTTGGGTGCCAAGAGAGGGAAATCATTTAGAACGGGTATAGGCTTGTAGCATTGGTTCTTGAAAGAAAAGGTTTAAGGCTCAAAAGGGTTAACTAGGGATCATCTTTTTGGTAGGCTATGGAATTGTTCAACTTAACATTCGGATCAAAGAGAGCCTATAATTACTTCTCAAGTGAAATTTCACCTAGGATTTCGCCTCAACAAACATTCAGGGCATGTTCTAGACCATTGGCTTGGGACTTGGACTCACAATTTGATTCCTCACCACACACGCTAGGGGATTGCTAAAGATATCGAGTCGAGGGCCCACAACGACCTTAGTTATGATTCAAGCACACAATGGTCCGAAAAGACCACATGATGATTGTTTGGTCAACGCAAGAGTCTCAAGGCCACCACTTTAACCATCCTAAACACAACGTTATGTCTTTGACCATGGGATCAAAGGCAAATGTTTTAGGCCCAAGTGAAGCTTTGCTTGAGGTACCCTTAACTACAACTATCAAAAACAAAAGAAAAATCAAAGAAACGGACTCAAACCCTTAAGAAGGTAGTCACTCCATCCATCATCGGGAAAAGCCACCCGGTTCAAACAAAACTCCACCCTTGGAAAGAACCATGGCCTTAAGAAAACCAAGGGCTTATTGAAAGCGTCAAAAATGAAACAAGAGGCTACGAGCCTATATAAAGCAAAAAACGAATTTTTTTTGCGAAAATATAAAATAGAATAAATATTTACAATAGGCGATTAGAATATACAAACGAGGGATGAATATATACAAGATTGTAACTTAGCTTTATATACAAACCAAAATAGAAAATAAAAAGTAGTGAATGTAAAGTTATTTACATATAAAATGGAAAATCAACCAAAAGGAATAAAAAATAGAGTCAAATATGTACAGTCATCCAGATAGTCATCAAAAAAGGGAGGGTGCACCCCCACGAATAAGAGCTGGCATTGTCCCCAATGCCAACTACTAAAATAAGCATCAAACAAAAAGTCATAGCAAAGGATATAGGGGCTCCCTAAGCCAGGTCCGTCTGCATGGGGTCATATGTGGTCCCCAAGTCCTCCGTATGTGCGGGAGCCTCAGACTAGCTCCCAGCCTCCTGCTGCTGAACTGCTGGGACTGGAGCCTGCTCCTGGAACGGCTGTATGACAGGTGCATCCTGAGGCAAAGTGGAAGAGGCCTCCTGTGGGACTGCCACCTCAATAACCGCATCTGCTGTGCTGGGAAGCTTCCTCTTCTTCCTATGCTGTCTGGGCACCTGCTCCTACTCTTGCTGTGGCACTGGTGCTGCTGCTGGAGGGGCTGGATCCCCAAATAACAAGTCTAAAGGCATCTGATCTGCCAATAGCTTGTCCACATCTTTCCGCAGCTCCTTCATAGACTCTTTGGAAGCCCGTGACCTCCTCATCTTTCTGTGCTCCTTGGCAAGCTCCTTCAGAGCCTTGCCATGTGACTCCACTGCTGCAGATAGGGTAGCCTGAGTCTTCAGAATCTTTTCCTGGTTCTCCAGGAGCTTCTTCAAGGTATCCTCAATGGACTAAGAAATCTGAGCTGGCTGAGTTGCTGCCTGGGCCTGAATAGTGGAAGACACGGTGGAAAACTTGGATGTCGTAGCTAACATCCAGTTGTTCAGGCAGCCATAATAGATGCAACTATAACTGCTCGGGTAAGTGGAATCGTCTAGTCATGAGTAGAAGGGTCAAGCCGACTGCATACAAAGGTCAACCACCCTCGAGCCTCAAAACTGAATGTCTTCCTGAATATCTTCTTTCCTGCTTGCAACCACTCTGGCAAAGTACCTGGGATTGCCAAGTACTGGGCCACCCACAGGCGGACTTTCTCTCCCATTGCCAACTTTGCCAAATAAAGGGACTCGTCTTCATCACGGAACCCCAAATACCCATTTAACGATCTCCCATCAAACAACATTATTTTGTTTCTAACTTTGGTCACCTTGGTATCCTTGACTATATGAGCCACATTGGGGTAGAACTCCCTAACCATGTGCTCGTTAGCATCGATGCACCTCTCCATGAAGAACTCCCAACCCCATCTTGTTCTAAATTGTCTCTGCACGTTCGGGTTGTGGGGTAAAAGGTCGGTGTCAATAAAAGTTCTCTCCGGTATCAACTTCCTCAATGGCCACCATTCCCTAAACTTATGAAAGGCCACTTGACTGACAAACCGATCCTCCCAGACTTCCGGCTTCCTAGTTCTCTCAATCCCCCCAACCTAAGGTTCACCTCCCTCCTCTTGGACTGCACTCTCCCAGATAATGAAGCTGTGGGGGAGGTGGAGTATTGCTCACTACCGGCTGCGGACTCGTCAGAAGAATCCGAGACTACGGTCACTGGTCTTTTGGAAGTGGGTGATGGTGAAAGGGTATCAGCTAGGTGGAGGGGGTCAGTTATATGTGTTGGGACTGAATCGGAGGAGATATCTTGGGAGGGCACATACTCACCCTCCGACGAATGAGAAGCAGCCCTATCAGCAGCTTTTATCAATTTGCGGGTCTTTTTGATGTTCTCCCGAGCCTGGGGAGTGAGTTTTGCAATTCGCTTTCCTTTGCCCCCTCGGGAGGAACCACCTCTCCCGGGTTGTTGTGACTGTTTGGCTCCCCTTTGTTTAACCATTGTCTGCAAAGATAAGCATCTAACATTGTTAGTTTAAGCACATGTGGTGAAACACGTGAATCAGAATAGATTGCAGAGACAATATCAGTACACAGCAGCAGAACAGATTGCAGAACCTAGCCATGCGGATCGCGCAAACATGGAGTGCGGCCGTGTTAGAGGCACCGTAGACCGCACAAACTTGACCGCGGTCCGCGCTGGGCAAAGGCCCAAAAATCACCCTCTCTGAATCTCCCACCGCGGTCCGCACAAAAATGCAACGCGGCCACGGTGGGTCAGCGCGAACCGCACAAACATGAATGCGGCCACGCTGGAGACTATTACCTTTCAATTACAAAAGCACCACGGTCCGCACAAAATTGTAACGTGGACCGTGTTAGGACAGCGCGGTCGCGCAAAAATGACCGCGGACCGGGCTGAGCTAGGGTTTACGGGTACTAAGTTAGGGGTGCATATTTTGCAATTCTTGTTCAAGTTATTACACCTACTTTGTCCCTACTCAGTTCACCCATTAGTCAAGCATATTTGGTGCATTACCGTAGTTTTAAACTAACCTAAACTATCAATTAAATAAAAAGAAGAAGCTACACTACTGAACAAGCTATAAAAAATGAAAATAAGAAATTTAATTAATCACAAGTGCATGAAATGTTACCAAGTTTATGCGGATTGAGTGCAAATAGTCCAAGAAGTCAGAAAAGTAGTCTTAGAAGGAGATGAACAGTGCCTTATAGCTCTGAGTGTTCAAAGTGCGAAAAGGGTAAAATGAAACCCTAGGGACCTATTTATAGAAAAACTAGTGGCCCCATACTTACCTACCAGCGCTGCCGCACAAAAGTGACTGCGGACCGCGCTGGGTTTCAAAATCCGAAGTTTCAGAAGGCAACCCTGCGCGGCCGCGTTGGGGTGCACCGCGGACGCGAAGGTCCACCACGGACCGCACAAATTTGACTGTGGCCACAGTGGAAAACTTCAGAGAGCATGCCTTTTTAATTATGCCAGCGCGAACCGCACTAAAATGCACTGCGGTCCGCACTGGCAACTTCAGAGACCACCAGTGTTTTTTCCTTTGTTTTGCACTGCTTCAACATAATCCCTGCAACATCTCACAAACAATTAGCTCAAAAATCCTAAGCTACAAAGAAAATCAAAGATAAAGAAAAAGACATGGGTTGCCTCCCAAGAAGCGCCTGATTTAACGTCGCGGCACGATGCATATTACCATCACATCACTTCAATTGAATGAGTGCCACCACGTGGCTATCATCAAACTTTCCCAAATAATGCTTGACACGATGCCATTGACCCGAAAAACTTCACTATTCTTGTTCTTTAGATCAAGAGCACCAAATGAAGTCACACATACAACTTCAAATGGCCCACTCCACTTCGACTTGAGCTTGCCCGGAAGTAACCTCAACCGGGAGTTGAAAAGAAGAACCATATCACCAACCTTGAATTTCTTTCCCCGAGCATATTTGTCATGAAGATACTTCATCTTGTCCTTATACAAGGACGAGCTGCTGTAGGCATGAAATCTAAACTCATCAAGCTCATTAAGTTGCTCAACACGGAGATTCGCCGCAACATCCCATTCCAAGTTCAACTTTCTCAAGGCCCACATAGCTTTGTGCTCCAATTCCACCGGAAGATGGCAAGCTTTCCCAAACACCAACCGGTACGGGGACATACCAACTGGGGTCTTGTAAGCCGTCCGGTAAGCCCATAAAGCGTCATCCAACTTTTTCGACCAATCGGTCCTATTAGCATTTACCGTCTTGGACAAGATACTCTTTATTTCTCGGTTGGACACTTCCACTTGACCACTAGCTTGAGGATGATAGGGGGTGGTCACTTTGTCATTTACTCCATACTTAGCAAGCAATGAGTCGAAAGCCTTGTTGCAAAAATGAGATCCCCCATCACTAATGATAGCACGAGGGGTACCAAACCTTGTGAAGATACTCTTTTTCAAGAATGCCACAACACTTCGGGCTTCATTGTTGGGTAAAGCCACGGCTTCAACCTACTTTGAGACATAGTCCACCGCCACGAGAATATAAGTGTTCCCACAAGAGCTCACGAACGGACCCATGAAATCGATGCCCCAAACATAAATAATATCTACCTCGAGGATCCTATTAAGAGGCATCTCATCCCTTTTTGAAATTCCGCCGGCCCTTTGGCATGCATCACATCTCTTTACCAAGTCACTAGCATCTTTAAACAAAGTCGACCAATAGAAACCGCAACTCAAGATCTTTGAAGCCGTCCTCACCCCTCCATGATGGCCACCATAGGGGGAGGAGTGACAAGCCTCCAATATGCTCAATTGTTCACCTTCCGGGACACATCTTCTAATCACACCATCCGTGCAAATTTTAAACAAGTACGGATCATCCCAATAAAAATCCAAACTATCCCGTTTGAGTTTCTTCTTTTGGTTGGAAGAGAGCTCACACGGGACAATTCCGGTCACAATGAAGTTGGCAATGTCCGCGAACCATGGCATGTCACACATTGACACAGAAAGAAGTTACTCATCGGGGAATGCATCATTTATCTCAAGACCGTCACATGGCCTCCCTTCTTCCTCCAACCGGGACAAATGGTCCGCAACTTGGTTCTCACTTCCCTTTCGGTCCACTATTTCTAAGTCAAATTCTTGAAGAAGTAACACCCATCTCATCAATCTTGCTTTGGAATCCTTCTTGGTCATCAAATATTTAAGGGCGGCATGGTCCGTGTGCACAATTAGCTTAGCCCCCATAAGATAGGGCCGAAATTTTTCCATGGCAAATACAATGGCCAATAACTCCTTCTCGGTCACCGTGTAATTCCGTTGAGCTTCATTCATAGTCTTACATGCATAATACACGGGATGGAACATTTTGTTAACCCGTTGACCCAACACCGCCCCCACTGCATCATCACTAGCATCACACATTAGTTCAAAGGGCAAACTCCAATTAGGTGCGGTTATGATAGGGGTAGTGGTCAACTTGTGCTTTAAGAGTTCAAAGGCCTCCATGCATTTTTCATCAAAAACAAACTTGGCATCCTTCTCTAGCAATTTGCAAAGTGGATTCACAACTTTCGAGAAATCTTTGATAAAGCGCCGGTAGAACCCGGCATGCCCAAGAAAACTCCTCACCCCTTTGACAGAAGTAGGGGGAGGGAGCCTTGAAATCACCTCAATTTTCACCTTATCTACCTCAATCCCATGTTTTGAAATCTTGTGGCCCAACACTATACCTTCTTCAACCATAAAATGGCATTTTTCCCAATTGAGAACTAGGTTAGTTACTTCACAACGAGCCAAGACTCTATCCAAATTTACCAAGCATTCATCAAAAGAATCACCAACCACACTAAATTCATCCATAAAGACCTCCAATATGTCCACCATATTGGTGAAAATAGCCATCGTGCAACGTTGGAAAGTCGCCGGAGCATTACACAACCCGAATGGCATCCGAGAGAAAGCAAATGTTCCATAGGGGCATGTAAAAGTAGTCTTCTCTTGGTCCTCCGGGGCAATTAAAATTTGATTGTAGCCCAAGTACCCATCTAAGAAACAATAGAATGCTCTCCCTGCAAGACGATCAAGCATTTGGTCGAGGAATGGCAAGGGAAAATCATCCTTGCGGGTCACCTTGTCGAGTTTCTGGTAGTCCATGCAAACTCTCCACCCGGTAATGGTTCGAGTGGGAATAAGCTCATTGTTGTCATTTGGCACCACCGTCATCCCTCCTTTCTTTGGCACACATTGGACTGGAGAAGTCCACGAACTGTCAGAGATTGGATAAACCACACCGGCGTCAAGCCACTTGATAACCTCTTTCTTAACCACTTCTTGCATCACCTCATTGAGTCTTCTTTGATGTTCAAGGGACGGCCTTGCATCCTCCTCCAAGATGATCTTATGCATGCAAAATGCGGGGCTTATTCCCCTAATGTCCGCTAGAGTCCATCCTATTGCCCTTTTTTGCTTTTGAAGCACCTCCAAAGTGGCCTCAACCTGCAAGTTAGTAAGGCAAGAAGAAAGAATAACTGGAAGAGTTGAATTAGAGCCCAAAAATTCATACCTGAGGTGCGGAGGAAGTGGCTTCAACTCCAACACCGGTGGCTCCTCAATGGGTGGCTTAGTTGGTGGAGTTTTGCGGTTTTCAAGATCCAAAGATAACTTCCTAGGCTCATATGAATATGAACCCATACCATGAAATGCATTCACGCACTCCACTCTGCTAGCATCATCATCGACATCCATATCAAGAAGTACTGCCTCAAGAGGATCTTCAACATTTATCATAGAACTTGTGTCATCCACTATCACAGATGTGACAATGTCCACAAGTGAACACACTTCCGTGCTATTGGGTTGTCTCATTGATTTGCAAACATGGAATACCACCTTCTCATCTCCCACTCGGAATGTCAACTCACCTGCTTCAACATCAACCAAAGCCTTCCCCGTAGCTAGGAAAGGTCTCCCAAGAATAATCGGCACTTCAAAATCCACTTTACAATCCAATATGACAAAGTCGTCCGGCAATATGAATTTGTCCACCCGGACAAGAACGTCATCAATTATACCCAAAGGCCGCTTCATCGACCGGTCCGCCATTTGAAGTCTCATCGAGGTTGGCCTAGGTTGCCCAATTCCCAAAGTCTTGAAGACTGAATACGGCATCAAATTAATGCTAGCCCCCAAGTCACAAAGGGCCTTAGCAAACTCCGCACTACCGATAGTGCAAGGGATAGTAAAAGCTCCAGGGTCTTCAAGTTTCGGGGCCATAGAATGCACTATCGCACTAACTTGGTGAGTCATCTTTATTGTTTCACAATCCATGGAACGCTTCTTTGTGACCAAATCCTTCATGAACTTTGCATAGCCCGGCATTTGTTCAAGTGCCTCCACCAAAGGCACGTTGATTGTAAGGCTTTTCATCATATCTATGAACTTCTTGAATTGATTGTCTGATTGTCACTCTTTTGCTTTGCTAACCGCTGAGGATAAGGTGGAGGTGGTCTAGGCAAAGGTGCCTTGGCTTTTGGCACCACCGACTCTGGCATGTCAATTATGTGCTCCCTAGACGGGTTCACGGCCTCTTGAGTTTCCACCTCGGCCTCATCAATATCTATCCTCACTTCCTTGTTCACATTTGTCTCAACCACATCTTCAACAATCAAAGGATCCACATCTTCTTGGAACTCAACATCATCATTCACAACTCGATTTTCATTTGAGGCCTGCATATCACCGCCTCTTCCGCTTCTTGTTGTGACTGCCATCACATGATTATTACCCCCTTCGGGTTCACTACCGTATCGCTTGGTAGCGCACCCTTAGGTCGGGTATTCAAAGCTTGAGAAATTTGGCCTAGTTGCACTTCTAGGTTCCGGATAGATGTGTTATGGGAAGCCAATTGTGCATCAGAGTCTTGGTTCTTTTTCATCATCTGCTCGAACATCATCTCTATCCTCCCCATATCACTTCCGGAAGAACTAGACCCTTGCGACTGAAAGGGGGGTGGATTGTTTGGTTGTTGGAACATGGGGGCCTTTGAAAGCCTTGCCCCCTTCCACCATTATTACACCCTCCTTGATTGTTATTGTTGTTGCTCCAATTATTATTGTTCCTGTTCTAATTGCCTTGATTGTTACCTTGGTTACCCCAATTGTTGTTTTGATTGTTGTTGTTCCAATTGCTACCGCCTTGTTGTTGGTTATTGTTATTCCAATTACCGCTGCCTTGTTGATTGCCCCAATTGCTTTGGGGACGTCATTGTTGATTCCCTTGATTTCCTCTATTCCCTTGAAAATTATTGACATATTGACATTCCTCACTTTGATCATCATAGCACTCATTCGAATAACCACCACCATCATTGTTGTTGTCAAATTGCTCACCATTACTTTGAGGTTGTTGCTGCCCTCTTTTCCTCCTTTTTAGCATAGAAACATTTTCCATTGCATTGACATGGCGCGGGTTTTGAACTTGTTGCAATTTCGCCTTCGCCAACTGATTCATTGTTGTTGTAAGCTCGACAATAGCTTGCCCATGATCATTCAACTCCTTGTGCAAATGGATGACCGTGGGGTAACCTTGGGGTACATTTGCTCGGCTTTGCCTGCCGAAGAAGTGTCGGCCATTTCATCAAGTACATCACAAGCTTCTTGGTAAGAAATTTTCATAAAGTTCCCACCGGCTAATTGGTTCACAATGCACTGATTCGTGGTGTTGATGCCCATATAAAAAGTTTGCTAGATCATTGCCTCGGTCATGTCGTTATTAGGGCACTCCTTCACCATTATTCTATATCGTTCCCATATCTCGTGCAAAGGTTCCGTTGGCATTTGCTTGAAAGCTAGAATTTCATCCCGAAGAGCTGCCATATGACTTGGAGAAAAGAACTTGGCAATAAATTTGTCCGCCAATTCATCCCATGTGGTTATAGAATGATTAGGGAGCCTTCTAACCAATCCAACGCTTTAACCCGAAGTGAGAACGGGAAAAGCCTCAATCTCAATGCATCCTCAGACACGTTTGTTTGCTTGCTCCCCCAACAAGTATCTACGAACCCCTTCAAGTGCTTGTAGGCATTTTGGTCGGAGGCGCCCGTAAAATACCCTCTTTGCTCGAGCAAGGTCAACATAACATTTGTGATTTGAAAGTTCCCCGCCCGGATTCGGGGAGGAACAATGGCACTTCCATATCCTTGATTTGGCAGCACCCGAGGAACCGCTCTTGGAGGTGGCGGAGGAGGGTCTGGAACATTGTCATTTATATTGGCTGGCGGCCTCTTCTTGGTCCGGGAGGCACAAGAGGCACCTCCTCATCTCCAATATCCTCTACCTCCTTCCCCGCGATCACGTTTCCAAGAGGGTCGTTTCCATTTAAAGCCATAGTACCTTATTAATTGACACAAATAAAATTAGTAAACAAGAAGGAAAGAGAAGCAAAACACAAAACTAACCAAACAGATAGTCAACACCGTAAGCTCCCCGGCAACGACGCCAAAAAAGTGATCGCTGCCGACTCAACACTACACTAAGGTAGGAAGAGCGAGTCGCAACAGCTTTTACCCGAATAGTGGTTCGGGATCGAATTTTCACAGGGAGCTAGTAGTGGAGTTGTAATGTCTGTTTAGTCTAGAATCGCGGTTGTGCTTCTAATATCACTTCAAACATCTTGGGTTTTGATTTTTATATCTACTATTATAAGACTAATGTTTAGAAATAAATTCTGCTACGGGAATATTGCTAAGTTGTAATTAATATAGAGAAATGCACTAGGGTCGTGGCATTATCTAGGTGGCTAATTAATGGGTAGATTCTACTAAGGATAGATTAACATGTTTGGGGCTTATGCTATAACCATTGCACAATTGTACCCACTCTCACACCTCTCGGTAGAGAGAGTGTTTTTGCCCAATTAACTCTCTCGAGACCAATTGGGTAGGCCAATTAGACCAAGCAACTAGGGTTCAAGTAGGGTGATTACTCTCTCAAGATTTAACCCGTTAATTGGGATTACCATTTCTCATGGGTCCATCCCAATTCCTTGTTGGGTCAATTTTGGGATCATAGACTCTCTTTCTCAAGAAGAGTTAAACCCACCAAGCTAGAATCAATGTTTGCAACCACCAATCCTTAATTAAAACCTAAAATTAACCCAAATAACAAATACCCAATATCAATCTAACCTTAGATGGAAACACCCATCAATTACCCACACTAGGGTTGAGCCACAACCCTAGATAGTGAGTTTAGCTACTCATGCTAGATGCAAAAATTAAAGAAATAGATGAAGAAGTAAACATATTAATTAATTGCTAGGAAGAAAATACAATATTGAAGAGAAAAAATGCCAAAAATGGCTAAACTATTCGTCATCACGAGTTAAGTAGCTTCAGAAAAATAAAACTTTTCCTAAAAAAGGAAAAAGGTCCTATTTATACTGGGTTGGAAAAACTGGACACAAATGTCCCTGCGGGGTCAGCGCGGACCGCGCAAACATGACCGCGGCCGCACTGGCTCTTGAACTCTTGGCTTCTGCTTCTTTGAAGTTGAGGACCGCGGACCGCTTGAACATGGAGCGCGGCCGCACAGAAATGAACCGGGCCGCTTTGCTTGGAAGGGGTCAAATTTTGGCTCTCTGAATCTCTGCTCCGCGGACCACGTAAAAGTGTAGCGCGGCCGCGGAGCCTGACCGCGGACCGCATGGAAATGACCGCGACCGCGTAGACTTCCCCTTGAATATGCCATTCTCTGAACCTCCTAGTGCGGTCGCGGTCACAGTTGCGCGGTCCGTACTAGGGCCTCTTTTCCTCAACATCCTTGGTCTTTGACACTTGAGCAGGTTTCACTCCTTTCTGAGCCGATATTTGACTTTCGTCGCTTTGTCGATCAAACCTGCAATCAAGTACAACTTGTGAGCATTTTGGGACTATTTTGTAGCAATTTATAACCAAAGCGTTGGCAAGTAGGGGTATAAAACACGTTAAAATCCTAACTTATCAACTTCCAAATTCGATTCCGGGTATACGCCCAAGTTGCAAATCATGATACGGACCCACCTGGACCGTCAAAACACGAATCCGGGTCCGTTTGCTCAAAAATTGACCAAAGTCAACTCAAATATATTTTAAGGCAAATTTTTTATATTTTCTAAGTTTTTAAACATAGAAGCTTTCCGGAAACACGCACGGACTGCGCATGCAAATTGAGGAGGGCTAAATGACGTATTTAAGGCTTCAAAGTGCATTATTAGGTTCTAAAACATAAGATGACCTATCAGGTCATCATATTCTCCACGTCTAAAACAACCGTTCATCCTCGAACGGACATAGAAAAGTAGCTGGACTGATGATAAGGTGGGGATGTCTACTCCATATGCCCGAGTCGGACTCCCAAGTAGCTTTCTCGACGGGCTGACCCCTCTACTACACTCGAACTGAAGGATAACTCTTCGACCTCAACTGATAAACCTGCCGGGCTAGAATAGCCACCGGCTCCTCCTCATAAGTAAAATCCTTGTCCAACTGGACAGAGCTGAAATCTAACACGGGGGACGGATCGCCGTGATACTTCTGGAGCATTAAAACATGAAAAACCAGATGAACCGCTGATAAACTAGGTGGTAATGTGAGCTTGTAAGCTGCCTCATCCACTATCTGAAGAATTTCAAAAGGACTGATATACTTAGTGCTTAACTTGCCCTTCTTTCCGAACCTAATCACACCCTTCATGGGTGAAACCCGGAGTAACACCCGCTCCCCGACCATGAATGCAACATCACGAACTCTACGGTTGGCATAACTCTTTTGCGTGGATTGAGCTGTGCAAATTCGATCCTGAATAATCTTGACCTTATCCAAGGCATCATGTACCTAATCTGTACCCAATAGTTGAGCCTGCCCCGGCTCGAACCATCCAACCGGCGATCGGCACCACCTACCATATAATGACTCATAGGGAGCCATCTGAATGCTTGACTGGCAGTTGTTGTTGTAGGCGAATTTCACAAGTGGCAAGAACTGATCCGAAGAGCCTACGAAGTCTATAACACAAGCGCGGAGCATATCCTCCAATATCTAAATAGTGCGCTCGGACTGTCCATCTATTTGAGGGTGAAATATTGTGCTCAACTCAGCCCGCATGCCCAATTCACGCCGTACTGCCATCCAGAAGTGCGAGGTGAATTGCGTACCTCAATCATAAATGATATACATGGGCACACCGTGAAGACAAACGATCTCGCAGATGTAAATCTCAGCCAACCGCTCTGAAGAATAGGTAATAGGAATTAAATACGCTGACTTGGTCAGCTTGTCCACAATGACCCAAACTGCATCGAACTTCCTCCGAGTCCGTGGAAGTCCAACAACAAAATCCATAGTGATACGCTCCCACTTCCACTCAAGAATCTCCAACTTCTGAAGCAAACCACCAGGTCTGTGATGCTCACACTTTACCTGCTGACAATTTAGACATCGAGCTACATATGCAACTATATCCTTTTTCATCCTTCTCCACCAATAATGTTGCCGCAAGTCTATCCATATTAGGCACACAAACACGACCCAACATTCTCAAAACTCTATCATCTCCAACCATAAACTTCTTGGCATCACCATGCCGCACAGTGTCCCTAAGGACGAGCAAATGAGGGTCATCATATTGCCGCACCCTGATGCACTCAAATAATGAAGACCGAGCGACTGTACAAGCTAGAACATGACTGGGCTCAGAAACATCCAACCTCACGAATTGATTGGCCAAGGCCTGAACATCTAATGCAAGCGGTCTCTCAGCGACTGGAATGTACGCAAGACTGCCCACACTTACTAACTTCCTACTCAAAAGCATCGGCCACCACATGGACCTTCCGGGATGATACAAGATGGTGATATTATAGTCTTTCAATAGCTCCAACAACCTCCTTTTCCTCAAATTGAGCTCCTTTTGTTTGAACAAATACTGCAAGCTTCGATGATCCATTAATACCTCACAAGACACGCCGTAAAGATAGTGCCTCCAAATCTTCAGCGCGCGAACAATGGCTACCAACTCTAAGTCATGAACAGGGTAATTCTTCTCGTGAGCCTCTAGCTTCCGTGATGCATATGCAATAACCCAACCATCCTGCATCAATACCGCACCAGGGCCAATACGAGATGTATCACAATATACCATATAAGATCCTGAACATGTGGGGACCACCAACTCTAGCGCTGTAGTCAAAGCAGTCTTCAGCTTCTAAAAGCTCGCCTCACACTCGTCTAACCATCTGAACGGGGCACCCTTATGGGTCAACCCAGTCAACGGGGTAGCTATAGATGAGAACCCCTCTACAACTCGACAGTAATAACTCGCCAATCCTAAGAAACTCCGGATCTATGTAGCTGAAGTGGGCCTAGGCCAGTTCTGAACTGCCTCAATCTTCTTAAAATCCACCTAAATGCCCTCTGCTGATACAACGTGCGCCAAGAAAGTGATTGAGTCCAACCAAAACTCGCATTTTGAAAACTTAGCATATAACTGGCTGTCTCTTAGAGTCTGAAGTACAATGCGAAGATGTTGCTCGTGCTCTTCTCGGCTGCAGGAGTAGATCAAGATATCATAAATAAACAAAATCCAAAGGAATCCGAATAAGGCTTGAACACCCGGTTCATCAAATCCATAAATGCTTTCGAGGCATTTGTCAGCCCAAATGACATCACCAGAAACTCATAATGCCCATATCGAGTCCAAAAAGCTATCTTAAGGACATCGGATGCCCTAATCCTCAACTGATGGTAGTCACACCTCAAATCGATCATTGAAAACACCTTGGCACCTTGAAGCTAATCAAATAAGTCATCAATCCTCGACAATGGATACTTGTTCTTGATAGTGACTTTGTTCAACTGCCGGTAATCTATGCACATCCTCATCAATCTATCTTTCTTCTTCACGAACAACACGTGCGCACCCCAGGGCAAGACATTAGGTCTAATGAAGCCTTTGTCAAGAAAATCTCACAACTGCTCCTTCAATTCTTTCAACTCTGGCGGGGCCATACGGTATGGCAAAATATAAATGGGCTGAGTGCCCGGAGCCAAATCAATACAGAAGTCAATATCCTTATCGGATGGCATCCCCGGTAGGTCTGCAGGAAACGCCTTTGGAAACTCACGAGCAATTGGTACTGAATCCATGGTAGGAACCTCTGCACTAGAATCCTGGACATAAACCAAATAAGCTAGACACCCCTTCTCGACCATACGCTGAGCCTTCATGTAAGAGATAACCCTATTGGTAGAATGGCTAGGAGTCCCTCTCCACTCTAATCGAGGCAACTCCGTCAAAGCTAAGGTCACCATTTTGGCATGAAAATCCAATATAGCGTGATAAGGTGACAGCCAATCCATACCCATGATGACATCAAAACCTACCATATCGAGAAGTAGAAGATCTACACTAGTCTCAAGACTCCCAATAGTAGCCACACACGAACAATGCACACGATCTACAAAAATAGCATCTCCCATAGGTGTGGACACATATACAGGAGCACTCAAAGAATCACGAGGCACAACCAAATATGAAGCAAAATAGGATGACACGTAGGAATAAGTAGAACCCGTATCAAATAGAACTGAAGCATCTCTACTACAAACTAAAACTGTACCTGTGATAACATCATCAGATGACTCAGACTCAAGCCTGGCTGGAAAAGCATAGCATCAGGGCTGGGCCTCACCACTCTGAACTACATCTCTAGGACGGACCCTAGCTGGCTGGCCTCCGCCTCTAGCGGTCTGGCCTCCAGCTCTAATGGCGTGACCTCCACCTCTAGCTGCCTGACCCCTAACTCTAGCTAGCTGAGTGGGCACTGAAGCACCTGGTCCCGGGACTATGGCACGAGAACCCTGATGATGTGAACTGCTCTAAGCTCGAGGGCAAAATCTAGCAATGTACCTCGGGTCACCACAAGTATAATAGGACCTCGGTTGCTGTGACTGCTGACCCTGAAATGTCCCTGTCGGCCTGAGTACCCACCCTGAAAACTCTGGAGCGGAGGTGCAATAATAGGAGCTGGTGGTGCACTGTAGGCTAGCTGGTCGAAATAATGTATATGAGGGCCACGACCACCTGAAGCACCATGGGATGCCTGGAGTGCTGAATGAAACGGCCTGGGAGGATGGCCTCTACCAAAAGTACCCCTTCCTCCAGAAGAGGCACTACTGAATCCACCTGAATGAAAAGGCCTCTTGTCAGACCCCTGACCTCCCCCCTATGCAATAACCATCTCAACTTGCCTGGCGATATTGGCAGTCGTATGAAAAAAAATCTCATTACCGATCTCCTTGGCCATCTACGACTTGATAGGCTGAGCAAGTCTCTCATTTAACCTCCTTACCCTCTCTCTCGGTAAGAAGTAGAAGAATAGCATGACGGGCAAGATCCACAAATCGGGTCTCATACTGAGTGTCAGACATGCTTCCTCGCTAAAGACGCTCAAACTGCTTGCGATAATCCTCCCTCAGTGTGACAGGAAGGAACTTTTCAAGAAATATTTGATAGAACCGGTCCCAAGTAAGAGCAGGCGACCCCACTGGTCTGGTTGATACAAAGTCCTTCCACCATCTCTTTGCGGAACCCATCATCTGGAACACAGCAAAATCGACCCCTTTGGTCTCCACTATCCCCATGCTCCGCAGCACCTTGTGGTAGCGGTCAAGATAATCCTGTGGGTCCTCAGAAGGTGCACTCTGAAGTGAACTTGAAAGAGCTTGGTGAACTTGTCCAATATCAATAAGCCCTCAGAAGACATAGCTGGTCCATCACCGCCATGTGCCGTAACAACCGGCTGAACTACCCCAACTGGCTGAGCTGCTGGACTCTGGTACTGGGGAGCCATCATCTCCGGAGTGTGAGTAGCGGGAGTATGTGCTCCTCCCCTAGTTTGAGAGACGGCTGGTGCCATAGGAAATGTACCGGTCTGGGCCACACTCTCCATAAGGCCCACTAAGCGGACTAGAGTGTCCTGAAGCACTTGGGTGGCGATGAACCCCTCCGGGACCTGAGCTGGTCTAACAGGCACAGTTTGGCGCTGGAACCTCCTCATCAAGCTCCACCTGAGGCTCACTGCTGGTGCTGGTGCTAGTGCTACTGCTCGAGCTCTGGGCTGAGCTCTGCCCTGCCTCGACCTCGACCTTTGCTCCTCGTAGGAGATGCCACTAGGGGCTCTGGCTACTACTCAGCTGAAGATGCAGTATGTGTTCTCACCATCTGCAAGAGTAGAAGAGTTCAATTAGCAATGAGAGAACAGAATTGCACGACAGAGAAGAATAGAAATGAAATTTGTTCCTAAACTTCATAGCCTCTGGAAGATAAGTACAGACGTCTCCGTACTGATCCTCCAGACTCTACTAAGCCTACTCGTGAATTTTGAGACCTAGACAACCTAGTGCTCTGATACCAACTTGTCAAGACCCGAAATTCCCATCTTCGGGACCGTGATGGCACCTAACATTTCACATGCTAGGAAAGCCAACGTTAGAGGAACTTTAACTTAATTTCTTTCAATTTCAATAGATAAATTCAATTAAGCCAAAAATGAAATAAAACTAAGTGTGGAATAACATAAAAGCCCTCAATCTACTACAATGCGAATTTGGAGTCACAACTCACGAGCTTCTAGATTTTACTACAAATAGAGTCTGAAAGAAATACAACTATTTTGAAAGAAAAGAAACATTGATATAAGAAAAATATAAGGGGACTTCAAGGTCTGCGGACACTAGCATATCTACCTCGAGTCTCCGAATGAACAAATCCAAGCTGCTCCAACTCACGGACAACTAGGGCAGGTACCAAAATCTGCACAAGAAGTGCAAAGTGTAGTATGAGTACAACCGACCCCATGGACTCGTAAGTGTCGATCCAAACCTCGAAGAAGTTATGACGAGGCTATGACAAGACATCTACATCATAAACCTGTGCAGTTAACAGTATATGTACAAAATAACAACAAATAGAAGTTATACATGTATTAGTGGGAGATGGACATGCTAAGGGGATACCAGATAGGATAGATACAACGGAAATGATAACCAAAACAATTAATATGCCTTTAACTAGTAAAAGCAATTAAGCACAATGAAGAAAATTGCACGGCATCACCCTTCGTGCTTTTACTCTCAACCTCACAATGTAACAATGATAATGCACGGCATCACCCTTCGTGCTTTTACTTTCACTTACTGTATAAATCAATAGAAATGACACGACATTGCCCTTCGTGCATTAACTCTCATAACATGGCACGACATCACCCTTCGTGCATTAACACTCACAATATGGCACGGCATTACCCTTCGTGTATTAACACTCACATACGACACAACATCACCCTTCGTGCATTAATACTCACATACGACACGGCATCACCATTCGTGCATTAACACTCTCCCTTACCACTAAACAATGAACAACTAATAACAGGGAGATAGGATCAACAAGTACAAGCCTAACTTCAACAATGGTTCTACAGTACCAATCTCAACTCAGAATCAACACTCAATTATCACAAAAGCCCATAAACATGATAAGAACGATCAATTTAACAAATAACTAGTCTAAGCATGGATAACATGATCAAAAGAAGCAATAATTGCAAGAAACAAGTCCCACACACATGCTTTAACTCGACAACAACGCATAAGTACTCATTATCTCACATATATGTTGTACCCAACATCTAAACATGTAGCAAATAGACAAATCGATCATAATCCCTCAAGTCAAGGTTAACCACGACACTTGCCATGCTCCAAAGGACCAATTCAAAGCTCAACCACGGCTTTTCCTTTCAAATAAGCCTCCGAACCAATAGAATCTAGCAAATTGCCAACTAAATGCGATTCAAATTAACCCTTAGGAACTACCCACGATTGCAAAGAATTCAATTTAGGTCATTATTAAAAAAGTCAACAAAAGCCAACTCCCGAGCTCTCTTGGTCCAAACCCGAAATTCAGACCAAAACTCGATTACCCATTCACCCCCGAGCCCGGTTATGTAATTTTTATTGGAATTCGACCTCAATTTGAGGTCTAAATCTCCATTTTACAAAAATCTCTAATTTTACCCAAACCCCCAATTTCCACCATGAAAACATAAGATTTTAGGTTGAAATCTTAGAAAAAATAGTCAAAGATTGAAAGAAAATGGATTAGGATCACTTTCCAATGATTTGGGGGAGAAGAGCTCTTTGAAAAATAGCCTCTAGGGTTTTTAAGTTTGAAAATTTGAGAGAAGAACAAAAATCCTGTCTATCTCCCATCTTGATCAGTTGCAGATGTCGCATTTGAGACCTGGGGTTCGCAAATGCGAAGAATCAATTGCAAATGCGAAGCTCTTCACATTTCTGCTTCCATCGCAAATGTGATGAAATGTTCGCAAATGCGAACCATGATCTCCGCAAATGCGACCATTTGATTGCATTTGCGATCACTGCCTCCCGTGTCCCACTTCGCAAATACAAACATATCTGAGCTCGCAAATGCGAATCCTGACCTCGCATTGCGAGGTGTAAGGCGCGCACCAGAACTGAAACACACCAGTAATGTTCTAAGTCCAAATTTCACCCTGTAACCTATCCGAAACTCACCCGAGCCCTCGAGGCTCTAAACTATATATGCACACAAGCCTAAAAACATCATGCGAACTTGCTCGCATGATCAAATCGCAAAAATAACATTTAGAACTACGAATTGAACACCAAATAAAAGAAAATTTTCAAGAAAACTTTGTAATTTCTATTTTCACAACCGGACGTCCGAATAACGTCAAACCAACTCCGTTTGTCACCAAATTTGACAGTCAAGTCATAAATATAGTATTGAAACTATATCGGGTTCCAGAACCAAAATACAAACTCGATATCCAAAAAGTCAAACATTGGTCAAACATTTCAAAGTCATTAAGCTTTTAACTTTCAAATTTCAACAAAGGGCGATAACTCGGTTTAGGTACTTCTGAATTCGATTGCGAGCATACACGGGACTGTCAAAACACGAATCCGAGTCTGTTTGCTCAAAATGTTGACCGAAGTCAACACAAATGGATTTTAAGGCAAGAAGTCCATATTTTCTTAGTTTTTAGCATAAAACCTTTCCTAAAACATGCCCGGACTGTGCAAGGAAATTGAGGTAGGATAAAATGAGGTACTTAAGGCTTCAAAGCACAAAATTAGGTTCTAAAACATAAGATGACCTATCGGGTCATCACAGATATCTTCAGATTCAACCAAAGGTTGTTTGCCATTTGAATGTGTCATCATTGTTTTAGCTTCAAATTCTTCAGCACTGCTGAATCTCTCGACTCCGTTTTATTTTACTATTTGACTTCTTGATCCTACTTCTCCAAGACAAATTAAATTAGATCTGTCAAAGCCATGAAGGCCATGCAGTGGCAACATATAAAAATTCAAAGTACTATTGCTTAAATTGCAGTTACGTACTCAATCATATTCATTCATTCGCATGTCATACCTCAATCTCTGTTATTCTTTGTTGTCACATCATGTTATCATTGTTTGGGCTGATTGGCATGAGATTTGTGAGCCTGAGAGGTTAGAGAGATTGATGACTGAGTTGGGGCCTAGAGCCGTGTTGTGAGAGATATCGTGGATCGGGCTGCACGTCGCAGCAGGCCAATATTGGCTTTATATATTATTATTATTATTAATTATTATTATTATATGGATTAAGTTGCACGTAGCAGCATGCCTTATAGGCTTTATTATTATTGATGGGATCGGGCTGCACGCCGCATCAGGTTTTATTGATTCATGATGGGATCAGGCTGCGTGCCGCAGCAGGCCATGTTGGCTTGTATTAGCGCTTGGGCAGGACCTGCCCCTCTAGAGTCTGATATACAAGCAGTGAGCGTAGGTACTGTACAATGTTGAGTGATTGAGCGTGGTGAGTGGGAGTGCGAGGCACTGAGATTGAGTACTCTGAGAGTGTGAGTACATGAGTTTATCATTGTGATGCATTGCATTTGACATACAGATGCATTTTCTCATGCTACACGATTTTGTGACATTCATGATTTCACATGCACATTGACATGTAGGCATAGAGATATACTTTTCTCATGCTATCTGAGAATGAAATATCTTATCTATTGTTGAAGGTTTTTGGGAAAAAAATACAATTTTTTTTATTTACTCATATTTTGGTGATTTCGAAGAAAGATTTGGGTTTTACTGTTATACCTGAAAAGCATGCCTATTTTTCGTAACTGTGAACGAGCTGAGCATCATATCTTTGAGTTTTTGGTTTGTGTTGCTTTTATTATATTGTTACGAGTTATTCTTGGCTATTCTGCTAGTCTCTGACTGTTGTCCAAGCTCGTCACTGCTTTCAACCTAAGGTTAGGTTTTTAACTTATTGAGTAAATGAATTCGGTTGTACTCATACTACACTTATGCACTTTGCGTACATAATTTGGAGGTGATGTTGCTGCGAGTGGCAGGAGCTAGCATTGAAGATGTACCTACGTTCTGTTATAGTTGCCTCTTGCCCTTGGTAGCATTAGATATATAAATCTCTTTATGTATGTTTCGAACAGATGATGTATTTATTTCATACCAGCTTTGTAAACTCTAAGTCTTAGAAGCTCATGATTTGTACTACCGGTCCTTTGGGAATTGTATAAAATTCAGTTATTTCATTTTTGACTCTTATTATTATCATTATATTGTGGTTTATTGTTAATTGACTTACCTAGCGGGTTTGGTTAGGTGCCATCACGACTAGTTGAATTTTGGATCGTGATGCTATTGAGTGTTCGAGAAGGAGTGAAGACCTATTCAAGGCTCCTTTTGTGAGGGGTTTCCCGAATTTCTTCAGCAGAACCGACTCAATCTCATCTTTGGCCAAGTCGTTTCCTTGCCGTCGTTGTATAAGGTATGATGTGCTTTTGAGGGTCTGATGTCCCATCGTACTTCAGTATGTCTGACATTTTGAACCATTTCAAAATCAATTCTGGTGTTGCGCTAGGCTTAAATGGCAACTGGGTGTACTTCTTCGAATCCGGACCCTTCAAAACTAGTGGTGCGCCCGGAATTTGATCCGTTCGGGAGTGGAACTCCTTCGCAATTTTGATCCATCTACTCGTTCATTTCCCTCATGAATCTCATGATTTCAGTCCCCCGGCTCCATCAAAGCCAACCTTACCCCTTGGGGTGTTATTGTCAGCCCTTTGATCCGTTTGACTTTCAGGAATGCCGGGAGGAATTGGGCCTCTCCCCTCTGCGTTGTTGGAAGTGCCTGATAACGCCCACTTTAGTTCCGTGATGACCCGGTCTTGCCTTGAGAGATGGCCCATGATGGCCTTTTGCTGCTCTCTCAAGATCCTAACCGTTCCCGCAACATGCTCGTTCTCAGCGTCATCGGGAGTCGTTTCCCGCACATATCGGGGATATTGTCCGCCACGGACCGGAGTTGCTACGTCCCCTTTATGGGTGTCACTGTTCGAATCTTCATGTTGAAGGAGATTTTTGTGTGCTTCAACGTTGTGTGCGATATTGGCATCGTTAGCTGCCATTTTTTGATTTTTTGCTATGAAACAATGAATCACACGAGTTAATAATAAATGCAATGATCAAGTCAATTACGCAACTGTCTAGGCCCTACGTTGGGTGCCAAACTGTTTACCCGTAAAATGGTACAGTTGAATTTGTTACGTGATTTATAGACAAGTGAACTGATTTAATCCAAAATGATAAATAATTAAAATTAAAATAACACCTAATGTCTAAATCAAAGGAAATAAAAGACATGACTCCGGGAGCAATGCTCCGTGGACAGAAGTAAGAGCAATATCAGCCAGAGAGTAAAGTTGTATTATTTGGCTTGAGAACAAAGTGCAACATAAGTTTTGCAACAGATTTTCTGTTCCTACAATGGTTGTTAAAGCCACTATTTATAGTTATACAAGCCCCTTTTAACCAAGATCCTAGAATCAAGCCCTTTTTAAATGACAATAAAGAGGGTCATTGATGAATGTGTAATTAAAAACCATGAATGCCAAAATTCTTTGCAACGACTGCCTATTTAATACTAGGGAATATTCTTCACTAATTGTCATCCGGGGACAATCATTTGACCTGCTCCCGTTGACTATACTCCCTTCGGGTGTTTAAGATTTACCCAATACCAATTACGGTTGTTGTTCCCGGCCTATGTTCTTACTCGATTCGTCTTACTCCTATCTTCGGTTCCACGTGCCATATTATTATTTGGTCATTTAATATCAATTTTTCCCTATACATTGGACATAATAAAAAAGTTTAATTTGCGGACACAAATATTTCGTTGAAAATTATAATTTTCCTCAACCCTGCCCAAAATCTCTAAAGATGAATAATTTCCGACATCAAGGCCGTCAAGGATTTAGACGATTTTTGAAATTATAAATTTTCCCCAACAAACTTATACAATTTCCACCAAAACTCTCCCATCTCAACAGTCAGTAAATATTTTAACGATTCCTATTTGTATTGGGGAAAATTATATTTATATATATGGTGACGTGTTAGGATACGTGGATTGGTCAAATGGTCAATGAATCACAATTACACACGATTCAAGAATTGTAAAACAGACACAAGCAAAGAAGGAGGAAGAGGCACGGGACATCAGATAAGTAGCACGGCGCCCGTACCTATTTAAATCATTTATATCCGGGCATCAGAAGGAATGAATCGGGTTATAAAAACGAGTGCAAATACAGCATTTAATGAGTATTAAATGCTGAGTCCGTTAAGGAATATATATATATATATATATATATTCAATGTAATGATTGTTTAACGTAGCATTCAATGTCTTTAATTATTCATAAAAGCCTCATTATGATTTGGGCATAACGTACATTCTCAAAGGTACCTATAAAAAGGAGATATATGATCAGTTGTAGGGGACACAAAAGACTATTTAAATATACATTGGTGTCATTTGTTTTTCTTGATTATTATATTGCTACTCAGAATTATTTCCTTTTATTCATTTCCTTGATTATCAGTAACCCGAGTTCTTCTAAATTCTAGCTTTGACTAAAATACCATTTTTTGGTTAAACAAATTGGTTCCGTTACCGAGAATCTGATAATCTATTTCCTCTTTGCTTATCTTTCCTTGT
>NW_017674918.1:79660-80923 GCF_001879085.1 Nicotiana attenuata
ATGATGCAGATGCCGAGGGTCTATTAACTCCACATAACGACGCACTGGTAATATCTTTACTTGTACATGACACTAACGTGAAACGAGTTTTGATTGATCCAGGTAGTTCTGTGAACATTATTTTGATACGAGTATTACGCGAGATACAAGCAGAAGATAAATTGGTTCCAAAAGTGCATACTTTGTCAGGATTTGACAACTCCAGTGTTGTAACGAAAGGGGAGGTGATACTTACTACATTCGCAGAAGGCGTTGTTAAAGACACCAAATTTCAAGTAGTAGATATGGAAATGGCTTACAACATGATTCTTGGGAGGCCATGGATCCATGACATGGACGCTGTTCCATCAACCTTGCATCAAGTCATTAAATTTCCGTCTCCATGGGAAATATGTCAAATCAGGGGCGATCAACAAACATCCAGGAGCATCAACTCCGTGGCAAATTCAGGTGTTAAAGATGAAGAAAATAGCAATTACAGAATTCAGTTGAGGATAACGTGGCGTCAACCTCAACTGAACAAGGTCAAACATATGTGGATTCAAGACCTGATACTATTCAAGAACAAGAAGAAAACAAAAACATCAAAACCACGATAGAAGAGCTGGAGGCTGTGGTTTTATTTATACATTGTCCAGAGAGAAAAGTGTATATAGGAGCCAATCTTAGCCCTGAGGTGAAACGTAAGTTGATTGAATTTTTAAAAGCTAACACAAATTATTTTGCTTGGTCCCATTCTGAAATGACAGGGATACCACCGGAGGTGATGACTCATAAATTAAATGAAGATCCATCATATCCTCCAATCAAGCAAAAGAAAAGAAAGCAGGGAACTTTCAAGAATCAGGTGATTCAAGAAGAAGTCCAAAAATTGCTAAAAATTGGTTCTATTCGTGAGGTAAAGTATCCTAACTGGTTAGCTAACACTGTTGTAGTTCCAAAGAAGAACGGTAAGTGGCGAGTTTGCGTAGATTACACAGACCTTAATAAAGCTTGCCCAAAAGATTCTTTTCCATTACCACACATAGATCAATTGATTGATGCAACTGCAGGTCATGAACTTTTAAGTTTTTTAGATGCATATTCAGGGTATAATCAGATTAAAATGGATCTAGGAGATGAAGAAAAAACTTCTTTCATAACAGACATGGGGACTTACTGTTACAAAGTAATGCCCTTTGGTCTAAAAAATGCAGGTGCAACATATCAAAGGTTAGTTACTCAAATGTTTCAAGAACATTTAGGTAAGACTATGGAGGTATA
>NW_017674919.1:0-4985 GCF_001879085.1 Nicotiana attenuata
TAGGGTTTGGCGAAGCCATGGCAGTACGAGGAAGGTAAAGAACAAGAATTGAATATTCTAAGAGTTTTACGAGGAAGATGGAAACAAGAATTGAATATTCTGAAAGCTTTATGAAGAAAAGACAAAGGCACAAAACTAAATTTATACTAGGAAGCAACCGTCAAAGGAAAATGTACAATGATGGAAAGGTCATAATGAGAACTGTCGCTTCGTGATTAGTGAAGCCGTAAAAAAGCCTTAAAAGGCGCTGCAAAGTTGTAGAGCCAATAAGAGGGCGCCACGTGTAACGAGCATTAAATGGAAGTGACAATTGAAGCATCGATTCTATCATAGCATTAATGCCGGTAAATATTCCCGCTTCAATGAAATTCACTTCCCAAATATTCAATTGATGAATAAATGGGGGGCTATCTGTATTGGGTAAAACTGAGTTTATGTATATCGAAGTGATGGAAAGATGACATGTCATGATACGTAGGCAGGTCAAAGAATGGTGATTAAGCAAAGAGGCACGAGTTGCAACAGATACGAGCGGAAGCACAAGAAGAGGCATGAGCAAATATTCAAAAGACTCGTTGCTCGTACCTATTTAAGTCTAAAAGCTGAGAAGAATGAACCTGACAATACAGGAGAGCCCAGATACAGTATTTAATAAGCATTAAATACTGAAAACGTTAGAGGATCTGTATTAAATTGCAATGATTATGTAACGTAGCATTTAATGCCTTTAATCGTTCATAATGACCTTATTATGACAAAGGCAAAACGTATAATTTAAAAATAGCTATAAAAGGGAGAAGACTGATCATCTGTAGACACACAATAACATCTGAATATACTGGTTTATTTTGTTTTCTGCTATCTATTGGTTATCAAAATCCATTTTTTTTATTTATTTCCGATTATCAGTAATCCGAGTTCTTCTAAAAATAAAGCTTTGACTGAAATCCCTTTTTTTGGTTAAACAAATACCATAACTTTTGGGATTACAAATTCACGAATAACTTAACAGAGTATAAGAATGACTTAAAGTAGTAGTATGTGTAATTTTTCCTTTCATCATAAAATGTTACAAAACTGGCTACAGAAAAGAATGAATATATATATATATATATATATATATATATGTGTGTGTGTGTGTGTGTGTGAACATGCAACAGAAAAGAGTGAAGTGAGCATTGCAGGAAGGGTCTGAGCTCAATGTTAAGAACAAAATAAGAATAGGGGTGAGATGCAACATATTTAAGTTTGAACTAGGGGTTGCCCATCTACTTCTTGTATTATTGGGTCATTTGGCTCCAAATCGATTATGTGATTATGTAAAATGCACGATACTAACATCACATTCACTTGTGTTTTAAAGTCCTAAAAGGGTTCATTATCAACCACACGAAACCGTCTCTTGAGAATAGCAAAAGCACGTTCAACAACAGATCTCAATGATGCATGACGGAGGTTGAACAATTCTTTCTCATTTTAGGGAGGACGATCACAATACTCTTGTAAGTGATAGCGTACTCCATGATAGGGAGGAATAAACCCCTTACGAAGACCATATCCACATCTAAAAGATAATATTTATCTACAAAGCAAAATCAAAGTTAATTAATATACATATTTATTTTTTCTTTTTTATGAACTACTTTAGGTTGAATAAGATACCTTGGGGGACTTGAAACCCCAGTGGTCTCTCCAATGCATCATTTAATACGCGCGAGTATGAGCAGATCCTTCCCAACCAGCAAGCACATATGTGAGCTTCAAATTAAAGCTGACAGTAGCCAAGACATTTTGTGTTGTGCCTTTGCGGCCACGATACCTATTTTGGTGTTCGATAGGAACAAATGCAAGCATATGTGTGCCATCTATTGCTCCTACACAATCCTATATGTACAACCAAAGTTAATAATATATACTAATGTTCAAAATTAATTAAAAACTTAATATTTAATATGTTACTCACTGCAAACCAAGGGTAATAGTGATAGTTGTTCCTTATCTCCGTCTGGATAGTTTCATTCGATGATTTCACAAGGGTTGGATAGAGCTTCAAAATTGCTTGAAGTACATTGTGGAAGCATCGAACTTGTTCTTGCACGGACATATTTTTAGTTGATATCAAGAAATTATTTCTTCTAAGAGCATTACACAATTCAAAAAATATAGGCTGACTCATTCTTATATGACCTACACAATGAACATTACTTCCATTCAAAATACTATTCATGTAAAATTCCCTCTCTTGGTCCTTATTGGTATAAGGTGCTCTAGGAATGTTACTTCGATTTCCGTAGGCTAAAATAATTGCAGCCCCAACAGCTAAGACAGATGTGGCTGCCGCTCCAACTATTGTATCATCTTCGTCTTTCTCAATCGAATCCATCTGTTGCAACCTAACTTTAGAACTTCTACTCATAAAAACGGATAAACAAAAACATTAAAGAGCCTAAAAGAAATTAAACTTGGAACTAGTAAATCACTCAAACAGCCAAAGATATAAGAATATATAGGTTTCTTGTTTCTAGTATATTATCCATACGGATCCTTTACTTGCATTGCTGTTTAGTTATTAACAAAAGAATTACACCAACTTAAAACGCATCATACAATCCTATTAAAGTTGTCACTGAAGAAAAAGTAATGCAGAATATTAAAAGAGTGGATTAAAGGTATGTAACTTTGTCTCTTCAAGAAAAAAGAAAAGTACCGGAGCCAATTTGTACCATTAGCACGAGCAACATATGCTAAAGATGGTAGTACATATTAGAAACTTTAATCTTTCTATACACTATAGAGCAACCTTTCTTTGTTAATATTAGAAATCATAAGAAGAAAAATAGAGGAATTCTTTTTTAACTTCTAACATTTACTAGGGTTTACCAGAAGTAGAGAGATCGACAAATCAGAACACAAAAACACAATCAAAGATTACAAAGCATTTAGTAAATAAAGATGAAACATAAGAAAACAAAAAATGAAAAAAAAAACTACATTGCAAAGCATTGACGGAAAATGAAAAATACCATGTTGTTGCCGGAAAACGGTAGATTAGCGCGGCGGCGAGCGGAGGAGAACAGAGTAAAGCTTTCACGAAAACCCTAGATTGGTGCGATGGCGGAGGATCTTAAAACTCGAGACTGAAGAGAGAGAAATTGGAGTGAAGCGGGATCGAGTGAAGAGAGAGAAATGAACGACCGATTTGGGAAACAACGAGGGAGGGCCGGGGGGAGGGGGGAGCAAGTCGCGCGTTTTCTTTTTAGAAAAATATTTTTCCTTCAAATTTTAGGGAAAATATTTTCCCATAATTAAAGGAAAATAAGTTGATAGGGAAAATATTTTTCAAACTATTTATGTCAATCAAACATGAGAAAATGTGAAAAGATTTTGCAAAAACACACCCTAACTCTTGACATTTTTGCAAAATCTTCAAGCTTGTTTCAATCATTAATAACAAAGTTCTGACAAGTATCGTAGTAGTAGATCGTGGTTTTAAAGGAAGAAATGAAATCACAGTGCTAACATAGTCTAAGTCAAAAGTTACTTACATTTAGTTGTTCGTGTTGACCAATTGTCGAGGGGTTGAGTTAACACATCTACTATTTTCTTGTGGCATTGAGCATGCATGTATATTTATAATTGTCCAAATACATACGCAGCCCCTTTAACTTGTCCGATTTTTTCATTTAGACACCTAAACTTGGCTTAGTACCTATTGAACGCTTAAACTCCATTGAAAGTATACCAATTAGACACATTTCGCATACGTGGCAAAGTGTGTGTCTTCCACTCTCTTTGAGCGCGTATTTCAAAAGTGTTTTTTACTTTTTCTCGTTCTCTTCTTCCATTTTATTCTTTTCCTCTGGTTTTGCTTCAAGGTCTACCACCTTGTACACTTATTTGACAGAATATTACTACCAAGAACATTCAATAAAAAATATAGAGAATGTCACGACCCAACTCCATGTCAGGCCGTGATAGCGTCCAGCACCGTTGCTAGACAAGCCAGCAGTGAAAAACGTAGCGATTTTCCATTTTTAACGAGTTTTTCCATATAGAAATTTTTCCATAATTTAAAAGATTTAATAAGAAACCGATTTAAGTTAATAAATGAAAGCAGTTAGAAACATTTATAACCATAGAAACAGAACCCAAAAATCACAAGTCTACTAACGCGTGCCAAGATCTAGTGTCACAAGTATGTGGGCAACTAGTAGAACATACAAAAGATGGCTATCCTACTGCCTGAAATAGAGTAGACAACAACAAAACAAAAGAGAGACTCCGCCATGCCGCTGAACGGCTCGGAAGGGGACAACTCACCGTGAAATCTCAAACCAGGATCAAGTATGCGTGCCGGACGGGTGATCACGCCCAACTATGCCTTCTAAAAAAGAACTCTGCGGACATTGCAAATATAACCCGAGTATTACGCCCAGGGTCGAATCCACAGAGAGTTAACCTATCAACCGCTATCTTCAAACCCACCAAGTATTTAGCACCAGCTTCTCAAACATTCAAATTCTCAGTTGAGTGTTCTTTAACAACTAGCTTGCAAGTAACTAAATGGCTGTAACTAAATTAATAAGGTTGTAAACAATTATGGGACAAAGCTAAGGCAATGATTTCCCCTATTGATGGAATCCTCCTGTTTATGCTCATACAAATTTACCCACTCATCTCTATCAATCTTGAACGCTAATCTTACCGCAAATCTCTCCCGAGTAATCACAGTAATCTACTATTGCACTCTCCCGAGATACACTAGCTTGCTTTATTTAGCACAATTCAATCTAGATTGCACCCAAGACTTCGTTATTCCTAATCCCGCCTTTAAACCCGCAATTATAGATTCCTCTAATAATCTAGGAGTGGTGTTGTTCAACAATACCCTAAATATGCACTCTTTTCCAAGTTATGCACACTAAATAGGTACAGCTAATTGAGGATCCTGTCAATTAACTACAACGAACACGAAGTTGAACAAA
>NW_017674919.1:5164-13320 GCF_001879085.1 Nicotiana attenuata
TACAATATTAACAAATTACACTACTTAGAAAATAAAGAAATAGAGAGAGAGAAGAAGAACTTACTTGAGTTGAAGAGAGGAGAAAAATGGAGGTATGGGAGTGGAGGTTGGGGATGAAGGGTGTTGAAGAAGAAGAGGAAGAGAGAGAGTTGGTTTGTGAAGAGAGAGGGAAAGAAAGAGGGGAATGGGGGTGTGGGGCGGAATATTGTGTATTTAGATGAGGGGGGTGTTTTAGGGGGTTTTAAAAAATTAGGAAAAGAAAGAAAAGAAAAAAAAAAATTAAAATAACACACTTACCTGGCCACGTCTGGGCCTGCCGCGGTTCTGCCGCGATCGCGGTGGAACCGCGGTAGAACGCCTGTTCTGATTCTAACGCCCAACAAACCCTTTTTTTTTTATAATGGTTACAATTACAACAATGTCATGGGTTGCCTCCCACGTAGCGCCTGATTTAACGTCGCGGCACGACTCATATGAGCGAAATCACGGTTCGCTCGATTTCTGAGGTTCATTCAAATGTAGCTCGGTTATCTTCTTAGGCTCGTTCATACCCACATACAATTTCAACCGCTGACCATTGACTCTAAATGTACGAGAGTCATCTTCAGTAGAAACTTCCACAGCTCCGGATGAAAACACCTCAACCACACGAAATGGTCCAGACCACCTTGACTTTAGCTTACCTGGGAATAACCGCAGTCTTGAGTTATAAAGCAGTACTCTGTCTCCAGGTTTGAAATTTCGTTCAATGATGTTCTGATCGTGAAGCCTCTTCATTCTCTCTTTATATAGCCTTGTGCTCTCAAAAGCAAGATACCGGAACTCCTCTAGCTCATGTAATTCCGTGACTCTCGACGTGCCCGCAGCTTCCAAGTCTAAATTCAGCTGTTTCAGTGCCCACCACGCTTTATGTTCCAGTTCTACAGGTAGGTGACAAGCCTTCCCAAACACCAACTTATATGGTGACATACCAATTGGTGTCTTGAATGCTGTCCTGTAAGCCCATAGCGCATCATCCAGCTTCCTTGACCAGTCAGTTCTTGTAACATTTACAGTTTTTGTCAATACGCTCTTGATCTCTCTGTTGGACACCTCAACCTGTCCACTGGTCTGTGGGTGGTACGGAGTAGCCACCTTGTGGCGCACATCATATTTAGCCAGTAATACCATTGGCTTTCGCGAAAGAATCTCTTCCTCTGAACCGATGACAGGTCGTGAGGAACAATACCACTGGCCAGGTAATTAGCATAGTCTGCATACCAATGCGCTTCCTGATGAGTGGTAACGAGCAGCTGCTCATCTGGAAAAGTTTCCAGAATTTCCTCCACTTCTACTACATTTTCAGCTCCTTCAAGTCGTGATAGGTGATCAGCGACTTGATTTTCAGTGCCCTTGCGGTCACGAATTTCAAGATCGAACTCTTGCAGTAGCAACACCCAACGAATCAGGCGTGGCTTAGAGTCCTTCTTTTCTATTAAGTATCTAAGAGCTGCATGGTCAGAGTATACGATTACCTTGGATCCTATTAGATAGGACCGAAACTTGTCAAAAGCAAATACCACAGCTAGCATCTCCTTCTCTGTCACTGTGTAGTTCAACTGGGCTCCACTTAGCGTCCTACTAGCATAGTAGATTGGGTGCATCAGTTTGTCCTTCTGCTGGCCCAGCACTGCCCCCACCGCATAGTCACTGGCATCACACATCAATTCGAACGGTTGCTCCCAGTCAGGGGCAACGATTATGGGTGTTGTGACCAACCTTTGCTTCAACACCTCAAAAGCTACCCTGCATTCATCAGAAAATACAAAGGGGTGATCTTTCTCTAACAACTTACAGAGAGGGTTGGCAATTTTGGAGAAGTCCTTAATGAACCTCCTGTAGAATCCGGCATGTCCAAGAAAGCTCCTTATGGCTTTGACTAAAGTTGGCGGCGGCAGCTTTGCTATGACATCAACCTTTGCTCTATCAACCTCTATTCCTTTGCTTGACACTCGGTGCCCCAAGACTATGCCTTCTTGTACCATGAAATGGCACTTTTCCCAATTCAGAACCAAGTTAGTCTCAATGCACCGTTTCAACACACGCGTCAGATTCACTAGGCAGTCCTCAAATGAGTTCCCCACCACTGAGAAGTCATCCATGAACACCTCCATTATATCTTCTACCATGTCAGTAAATATGGCCATCATGCACCGTTGGAATGTGGCGGGTGCATTGCATAGACCAAAGGGCATCCTCCTGAAGGCATAAATTCCGTACGGGCATGTGAATGAGGTCTTTTCTCTATCCTCAGGGGCAATGGAGATCTGATTGTACCCTGAGTACCCATCCAAGAAGCAAAAGTGTGACCTCCCTGCCAATCTATCCAGCATTTGATCAATGAAGGGAAGTGGGAAGTGGTCTTTTCTGGTGGCCAGATTCAACTTTCTATAATCCATGCAGATTCTCCAGCCTGTGACGGTTCTTGTTGATATAAGTTCATTGTTGTCATTCTTTACCACCGTCATACCACCCTTTTTAGGCACACATTGAACTGGGCTAACCCAGCTACTGTCAGAAATTGGGAAAATGATTCCCGCATCCAACCATTTTATCACTTCCTTCTTCACCACTTCCTTCATATTCGGGTTTAGCCGTCTCTGATGTTCCCTGGAAGGTTTGTGCCCCTCTTCCGGCAGAATCTTGTGCATGCAGTAAGCGGGGCTGATCCCCTTGATGTCTGCCATGGTCCACCCAATGGCAGTTTTGCACTCCCTTAGTACCTGTAAAAGCTATTGAACCTGCACATCTAACAAACCAGATGAGATAATAACAGGTAATGTGGAGTCAGGCCCCAGAAATTCATACCTGAGGTGGGTTGGCAAAGGCTTCAATTCCAGCTTAGGGGGTTCCTCGATGGATGGTTTAGCTGGAAAGTGTCTCTCTTTTCTAAGTGCAAGGGCTCAAACTCCAGATTTCTCTCCCAGAACCCTTTACCTTCCAGTGCCAACACCCATTCCGCCAAATCCTCACCATTCACTTCATCTAAATTTGTCAAGCATGCAGCAAGGGGATCCTCAACCGTCAACGCCTCGTCATCAGCCTCTACAATTACATCTATTGCATCAATAAGGGAACAATTTGCGAACTCACTTGGTCGCCTCATCGATTTCTGCACATTGAATATAATTTCCTCATCATTGAGCCTCATCTTAAGCTCCCCGGTCTCGCAATCGATCAAAGCTCTCCCCGTGGCCAAGAAGGGTCGTCCTAGAATTATGGGAATTTCTTCATCCACTTTGCAATCCACGATTACAAAATCTGCAGGGAACACGAATTTCCCCACCTGAATAAGCACATCATCAAGAATCCAAAATGGACGCTTAACAGTCCTGTCAGCCAGCTGCAATAACATAGAAGTAGGTCGAGCTCTGCCAATGCCTAACCTCTTATAAATGACCAGGGGCATGAGATTAATGCTGGCCCCTAAATCACAAAGTGCCTTAGCAAAGGCATAGTTCCCAATGGTGCATGGAATTGTAAAACTACCTGGATCAGATAGCTTTTCAGCAACAGGTCTAGATACCACTGCACTACATGTCTGAGTAAGGGTCACAGTCGACAAGTCTTGAAAGTCAAACTTCCGAGACATTAAGTCCTTCATCATTTTAGCATATCCTGGCATCTCCTTTAGAGCTTCAATCAGTGGAATGTTTATCTGGATTTGTTTGAGCATCTCTAGGAACTTTTTGTACTGCTCCTCCTTTTGATGCTTGGCCAACCTTTGCGGGAATGGTGCAGGAGGTCTTTTTTTCCCAATCACGTGAGGTTTCTCCTTCTCAGCTACTGTCTCAACTATTGATTCCGCTGTTGTCTCAATTACTGGCTCAACTACTGTCTCAGTCTCGTGCTGCATATTCGTTTCTTCAGGAGCAGGCTGAACTGTTACCTCTGTCAATCCCGTAGAGTCATCCAGCTCAATGGGCACTGGAATTAGTGTCTCAGCCTGTATGTTTTCTCGAGCTCTCTCTTGCTCAACATCTAGATCCCTACCATTACGTAGACTCACCGCCATCAGCTGTTTTGGGCCTTGATCTTTTGGATTGATTTGGGTATCTGCAGGTAATGTCCCTTGAGGACGATTGTTAAGTGACATTGAAATCTGGCCCACTTGTACCTCAATATTCTTGATAGCTGCATCATGTGCATCCACCCTTTCATTTATTTTAGCATTGGACCCAATAACCTGCTGCATCATTGCTTCAAGCCTTGCAAACCCGTCTTCCTGTCTTCCACCCTGCTGTTGCTGAGGTGGATGGTACCCTTGCTGCTGATTGTTGTACCCTTGTGGTCTAGGATACGGTGCCATGTTGTTGGGGGGTCTCATGCCTTCCATGTTTTCGGACTGTGGCTGCGGTGGCCTGTACTGCTGCTGAGTCTGCTGACCCCAGTTCTGATTACCTTGCCTCTGACCCCCATAGTTAGCCACATAGTTCATATCTTCAGGGTGCTGGTGATGATGATCATGCTCTGTATTCCATGGATTACCAATTGGCTGACTAATGCAAGATGTGCACAATCCCCCGTTGGTAGTGTCTACTATGTGAACCTGTTGTTTCTGCCCTGATTCCTCTACCTTTTTGGTGAGGATGCTCATTTGCGTCAAAAGAGTCGCCATGTTTTCAGCCATTGTATTAGAAGGATCAAGAGGCACTGAGTGCACCACTGGAGTGATAGGTGCATTTCTAGAAGTCCAACCCGAATTCTGCGCCATCTTGTCGAGCAAATTCTGACCTTCTCTCCAAGTCTTGCTCAAGAATGCCCCACCAGCCGAGGCATCAACTATATTCTTCAAGCTGTCTGACAATCCCATGTAAAACCGTTGTCCCAACATCTGCTCTGGAACACCATGGTGGGGACACATAACCAACATTCCTTTAAACCTTCCCCATGTCTCGTGTAGTGTCTCCAATGGTTTCTATTTGAAGCTCACAATCTCATCAATTTGTTGAGCGGTCTTGTTGGGAGGATGGAACTTGTTGTGAAATTGCTTGACCAACTCATCCCAAGTTGCTATAGAGTTTATGGGAAGCGAGTTTAGCCAAACCTGAGCAGCTCCTGTCACCGAGAATGGAAACAATAATAGTCTGATTGCTTCCGGAGTCACGTTCGGTTGCCTTTGAGTTTTGCAAATAGACAGGAAGTTCTTTAAATGTTGCTNATTAGAGTAAAAGTGTTATGAGTTGTTGAGTGTGTCCTGATATATGGCTTCGAGCCAAGTTGGGGAGGCTGCTGTTAATTAGCTGATTGCACGGTTATGTGCCATGTTGGTTCCGTAGATATTCTGGCGGATCGGTTCTGGTTGCAGAAATTGAGCCGAGGATGGCACGAGTGAAGCAAAAATTTTGACAAAGGTTATATGGTGCGTCGTAGATGTGTGAAAATAATAGGATGTCTGGAGCTGTTGTTGATAAAGAATGCTTAGTGTATAGAGAGGGAAGATGTTTGTTTGTATTGGAATGAGATCATATCCTGCGGTGTCAGAGTGCTAATGAGGCGCGGACGGTTATGTCCGTTTGATCAGGCAAATTGCAGTTCGAATATGAAGTAAATGACTCTCGAGGATGGTTTTATGTTGTTCAAGATTTTACATATGATAATCAGGTGCCTTAAGGTTATGTATGTGGTTAGAGATTGTGTTTTCATTGGGAAAGGTCAAGACTTGTGGTATTTTTATGTTGCTTATGGGATCCTATGTATCAATATCTGGAAAGTAATGGTAACAAATTCAGATCCGCAAGAAGTTCTTCAAAGTAAGTATTCTGGAATGTGGTATTTCTGGGAACATTTGAGAGAGTATTCAGTGGCTTGTGGGTCTTAGACAGTGTGGTCTTATGCTTGAATCTCGTGTAGTGAGCCTGGGTTGAGGCATTGTGGTGCTACAGCAAGAGGGAATATCAAGTTGATGATGAATCAGAAGGGAAATTAGATGGATAGAATAGCTTAATAGTGGACTGAGTCGGTATGGTAAGGGTATGGTTAGTTCTTCGTATGCGTTCGAGGTAATGAGCCTTACAGGCATTTTGCAACAATGCTCTTGAGTTTTGGCAGCTTGCTTAGCTTGGTTTGGGTAGAAGGATTCAGTCCTGGCAGTTTAGCTTGTGCACATGGAATTGGGGGAGAGAGTCCTTGCTAGGTTTTGCCGTGGATTGGAGATGAATATATTTTCTATGGGTATGCGAAGCATGGAATGTGTAATGACTCTTCTTCCTAATGGGATCAGCGGAAGTTCTTGATTAGATGAGTTACAGTTCAGTTCTGGAAAGGAGTTCATAAAATTCTTAGGCAACGGGTAGCCTCAGGTAATCAAGGAAATGGTACTACTAAATGGAAGTGATTTGACGAGGGTATATGTCTCGGAAGAAGGGTAATGTGATTAGATTGATGATACTACGTTAGTACTGCAGTGCTTTCTGGCTAGATCGGCTGCTGATAATTGAGTGTGTTTGATGGCGCAGGAGAGTTTTGGAATATCTTTCGTGAAATGACTGGGTACTTGAGGTGTAATATGTATTCATATTGTGGAATTTGGGATCAGGTACAGTGATTCGTGTGCTATGTGGAGTTGGAGACTGGGAGTTCTCATGTTCCGGCTATGCAGTGGTTGTAAACCGTGTGTATCGATACCGTTAGCGGCCCGAGCGGATCTTTCTTCGTTGGTATGTTAGATTTTGGATATGATGTTGAGATGTAGACTGGTTGTCTCAGTGTTGGGTTATTCGAGACTACTGTGCCATGGACTATGTCGGAAAATGCCTAAGGCCGCGTGGCGAGGTGCATCGGATTATGTTATAGCAGAGTGTGTTGCATTCCAAACGCCAGCGGACGGTTGGGAAGGATTGCTTTTCTTAATTGGGCTTTCGTGGCGGATGTTAGTGCAGAGGTTCTAACATTGATTTAGTTCCGGTATTGAGGGACTTTTTCGGATGCGTTTCTTGTGGCCGGGCATGTCACCGGGTGAGATTGTGGATTTCGGTATTTATTTGGTGTCGGGCACCGTATTGTACGGCTCTGGCAGGAGTCATAGTAGTAGAAGGAGCAGCTTCAGGCTTCCTGGTATTGAGTTCGTTGGCAGGCTAATGTGGCTACGTATTTAGCTTGAGTTAGCTTGGTTAGCCCCGAGCTGTATTGCTGAGGGATAGGTTGATTCGATTGTTCTTGAACTGGTTGGTGATTTGGGAAGATCTATGAGTTGTTTCTTTTTCTGTGCGGTGAGGCGTTATGATTTTCGGACTGTGGGCACATATAGTGCGGTGCTATCGAGATTCATAGTGGAAGTTGAAGGGGGGACCTCAGTTGTGTTTGAGTTTTGTAGCTTACAATGCTATATGTAGATACCATTATGCACTCAGTATGCTTACGACCGATACTCGGTATTTTGTTATAATGAACAAATTTGGTTCGATGTGCATCTCCCTATGTGAGATATTTATGTGGATCGCGTGGCACGCCGCCACGGGTATGTTATCTGGATCGGGTTGCACGCCGCAACAGTGTGATGTTGAGAATAGTTTTCCATATGTTACCTTATATACCTTGCTTCCTGGTTTCTGAGGAAAGTCCGTATTGGGTGTTGCTCGGCGAATAGCGCGTCGGTTGTGTCCTTTCAGGATTGAATGGTGTATATTACTTGCTTCATCATTGAGGGTAATGAATTGCTTTGGTTTCAGACATCAAATTGTGTGTAGCTGTCGGATTTTGATCACAGTGTATTGAGGTGCTTCATGTGTAGCAGTGTTTGGATATGATCGCGCATCGTAGCGAGGCTACGTGGAGTTATGACCCTTCGAGGTAGATTCAGGCATTCTATTTCTATGATGTGAGACGGGGTCTCAGCCTTGTGTTGTGATGGTACTGATGAGCTTGAGGTACAGCTCTTTCGTTTGAGTCAATTGTCATGATTTGAGTATGTTCAGACCGTTTCTTGTTGGTGCGTGTATTATGCAAGTCGTGGCGTAGGCCTGTATTGAGGTGTCATAGCACCAGAGTGATGTGTTGGATTCGAGGTGATCGTTGGAGTCATTAATTAATACCAACAGATTTGATTTCAGCTTGTTAGAAGGATAATATCGATGTTTGGCCCGGAAATCTGTTGTGGTATTAGTCAAAAGGGAAAC
>NW_017674919.1:13328-65273 GCF_001879085.1 Nicotiana attenuata
CACCGCGGTCGCGGTAGAACCGCGGTGGAACTTGTACCCGGAAATTTTGGCCTGTTTTGAATGGGATACTTGGGAAATTCAACAATTAGCCTTTTTTCATCAATAGTTGACTCCAAAACCGCTCCTTAGCCTTCCTTACACCTATATCACCTGCAAATCATGAAAAGCACTAATAATAGCATTTTGTTGTCATTTTTCCACATTAAAAGTTCACAAGAAGGAGATTATTTGGTGCGTGATTATAGTCAAATTCACCTATTATCAACGGGTAACCAGATGTACCCGCCTCAGATCCTGTACAATTAAGTACAGAAGTGTAGTATGAGTACATAAACACCATTTACCCCGAAGAAGTAGTGACGACGGGTCGACTTTGACACTTACTATGGGCTAACAATAATATATTAAAAATATTATACTAAGCATGAATTTCATAAATAATACTGAAAACTCAATAGCAGGAAATAATAAATTCTTCTTTCACAAATATTAATTCCAAGATCAGTTTTATCATTTAACAACTTACATTTCAAGACATTATTTTACCTTGAAAATGGTAATTACAATTAGATTTGATTTATTGGTTCTAAAAATACGTGATTTATTTTTATGCTAGTTATTAAGCAGTAGATGCTACGTGTGAGATTAGAAAATAAGATAAGAACTTGAAGATAGCGTGACAAGCAAACCGAGTGGCCGAGAGTCGGGGTCTCGAGCTAGCCTATACGGGGCCTCGAGGCCGAGCTAAAGCGTTAGGCTGTGGATAGCCGATGAAAGACTAACAATTCTATGAGCTTTGATGATGGCTCCTTATGATGAATGATGAGTAATAAATGAAGAACAATCAATGAAACGCAATAAATAAGCAATGTAATAAATATAAGCAATAAAATCAAGGGAGAATATGTTTAAGTTAGAGAGCAGAGAATGTTCTTGTTCTTGTATTGAATATCATGTGTGCAAAAAATGACAAGGGTCCCCTTTATATAGGAGGGGAAACCCAATATAGTACTGGTGTATTTATTGCAAAAATATGCGGCTGGTACAGCCATTTAATGCCACGGTACGGGCTTGTACTAGCCTAATAGACTTGGTCAGCTTTAATCACGTGCCTTGGGAATTTCCCATTTGTCCATCATAGCCACCGATTTGTACTGCCCCGAGGTCGAACATTGAGAACCCTCGGGGTCGAGCCTTTTGGAGACGGGTTTTCGAAGTGCCATAATGACCATAAAACCGGACTATCTGATTTTATCCGTATACAGATAGTCCCCGCATTTCTTAGAATGAAAATGATAAGAAACGACTTTGACATCGACTTCATCGAGCCTCTCACGATGGCGTCATGCTTATGACGTAAGCTTTCTGAAACATCCCATCAGTTCATCTTCCCAGGAGCATTCAATACATTGTCGGTTTATTTTCCCAAAAAATGGTGATATCGCCGCCGATCCGTTTCCCAAATTGATTGCGCCTGTTGATACGTTCCCTAAATGCATTGATTGCGCCGTCGGTTACGTTACTACCTTTCTATAAATGGGAGGTTACTTGAATAAAAACTCCACCCAGTCGTTCTTCAACAGCCTTTATCTCTTTTCTTCTCTTCATCCTCATCCGAACTCTAATTTCCATGATTCAAGCATGTGACCGTAAGGTCACACGGCAGCGGTTCTGCCAGTTATGCCATGGTTCTTTTTCAGAGCTTTTCCCCACTGAGTGGGATCGTACTAATTTTTTGTTGTTGTTGTTGTTGTTGGCCCGAAATATGAGAGAGGGACTTCAAATTATTCCCGTATCAGAGGATATGTGGACCGTGAACCGCTGCTCATCTCTTTTAACTTCAACCTGGTGTGGCACCTCATTCCTTTTGCTTTCCATGGAGTGAGGTGGCATTATCTACTAACTTTTGCATCCCGCAACGGTGCAATGTCTCAAGAAGTGTCTTCACATTAGTAGTGTGACGAGACCCGTACTCGCCAAATTTTTCACCAAGCCACAATTTTCCCTGCTTGTTAAAAGCTTTTGCTCTTTGATAGGCTATAGCTGTCTCAGAGGAGTCTCTCGAAGATATTGCTCTGAAGATCGAAATGGGGTCCTTGAGGGAACGATTTTCGCAGATGTCGCATCCGAGGATGTACCCTCGAAAGTAGTTTAGGCTCTTCAGCGGTTGTTTTTTGCTTTTTTGTTTCTGTGTAAGGACCCCTCGTGGGCTTTTGTAATCGTTGTTTATTAATACAATAGTTTCTTTAATTTGTTTTTGTCTTGTGCTGGATTCCCTTTTGCCTGTGTTTGCAAAAAATCCAACCGTGTGACTTTATCGATCAGTCTGAATACTGGACTTGGACATAGGAATTCCTTTGGTTCTCGATTGGTTAATATGATATTCCCTGAAAAACTTTGCCATTCCTCGGACTAAGTCTGGGTTGATCTGATACAAACTTAGGCCGCCGGGACTTCCAAGTTCAAATCAAATGAGAGCAGAGCCTCGAATTTCTTCAAAATAAAGCTTATCCCCTTTTAGGCACCGTTGATAGTCCTCAAGTGAAAGTTCGCTTGATCATCTGAAAATAAAGATAGCCCGTAGGCATTTGCAAATGGTCCCCGAGCGAGGATACACTCGAACTTGGGTGGCCCTTGGGCTTAGTAATTGAGCGAGCGCTTGCTCGGACTCGAAATAAAGATAGCCTTGAGGCTTTATGAATAGTCCCCGAGTGAGAACTAGCTCGAAATCGGGTAGCCCTTGGGCTTAAGAATCGGGTGAATGACCCGCACTTCTAATAGCAGAGATCCTCGAGATCGGGCACCATCTCGAGGCTAGGTTTATGTGGATAACTCCTTAGAGCCCATCATTATAGCAACAAAAATCCTCGAGATCGGGCACCATCTCGAGGCTAGGTTGATTTGGGAATCTGTGACCCCTCGAGCATCGTACGACAGCGTCGTTCGTACGACATGGCCAAGAAGTGACCGAGGTGGTCCCGCCGGTACACTTCTCCGAAAGTGATAATGGCTTAGTCAGAATTAACTGGACTTTAGAGTAGGCGGACAGTCGTCGCTTGCTCTATATATGAGTTTGTTTTCCTCTTGTTTGAGGATTCCGCTACTTTGAGCAGCTATCCTTCTCATAGAGCTCTCCTTCCTTGCATCAGCTCTTTTACCATTTTAATTCGAAGCTTTCGCCTAAGTTCTCATTTCCCTTTTCTTGTCTCACCATAGTTATGGCTGCTATGCTCAAGCCCGTTCACCAAGAAGGGGAGAGTTTCGCCTCTGCTTCCCGCTCGGTCGGTGGTACACCGCCGGCGTCCGGTGAGCCACCCTCGAGATGTTTTGTTTCGAGGAAGGACTTTTCGTTAGAGAGACCTCCCAATGTTCAGGGCCATTGGGAGCATGCATCGAGGTTCATTTCATCAATAGGAGAGGAACACCTCGAGGCAGTGAGGACAGACTGCGGATAGGGAGAAAAGGTGGTACTGCAGGTGCCTTCCCCGGAAGAGAACATCATGGCTCCTGCATAGGGTTTTTTGAATGTATACACGTACCCTTTTACGTTGGGCCCTCCCGATAGAGTCGTGCTTGACTTCTATCGAAGATATCGGGCTACCCTGGCACAGGTTCACCCGTCGTTCTGGAGGATAGTATTGATGATGAGGTTCTTTGCGGAGGAAGCCGGGCTTGTGTTCACCCTTAGCCATCTCATCAGACTGTACCGGCCCTTTCATTACCGAGGCCTGATAACTTTACGATGTTGATCTGCCAGGCCCTTTGTTGCTGATGATGAAGAAGATGGGGACCGAGGATGGATGAGTCTATTTTTCTGAGTACAGACTGTCGATATTATCCCCGTGGAGTTCCTGCCATTTCCTGAGAAATGGAATTTCACACGTAAGTGGTACACTTGTGTTTTTGTTATTTTTGTTCATGGTGGAGGCGGACTCCGTAAAGATGTTTTCCTTTATTATAGCAATCCCGTGGATGCCATACGAGGTCCCCGATCTGGCGGATTGGACTTGGAAGCTCGCAGCTCGCTTAACCTACGATGGGCGTAAGTGGCGAGACCTGTCGAAGGGTAGACGGGAAGCAAAACACCACGGTACGTGCTGTGTGGTTTATTTTCTTTGCAAAGTACTTTTTTTTACGTGTATTGACTCCGTCACCACAGGTATTGGAGAATTTTCCGAGGTGAGACCATGCTCTCTCGGAGGTGAGGGAGGATCATCGGCCTCCTGGCCGAAGAGCGATAACAAGCGCAAGGAATCCTTGATGGGCAAGGAGATTTATAGTGAGGCAGGATCTGCCCGGAGGCGAAAAGGAGATGCAGCCGCTGAGGTAGATCATGTACCTATCGGCCGTCGTGTAGACATTGGCACAATAGAAGAGGGCGGCCACACATCAGTGGCTCGAGCCGAGAGGCATCCTGGGGCAGCTGAGCCTGCAATACCCGAGATTTCTGGCCTCGGAGAAGTAGCTCCTCCTTTGCCCCCATTTTCTTCTTTCGTGGAAGGTACTTCGGGGGAAATTCGGGGCCAGGGGCAGCCTAAATCAAGCGGAGTGCCGAGCGTTCACATTCCTATCGGGAGTGGTTCTACTGGGGCCGATGAGACCAGGCCAGTAGATGTGCGCTCAACTTTTGAGGAGGCTCAACAGCTCTGTTCTATGGTGAGTTTTGGCCGACTGTATTGGCTTTTCAGTTTTGCACTTTTATTTTCTTATTGAGTTTTTTTTTTCATAGGCCTTTGACAAGCTCAAGTCTGAGCTGCTCCGCCGTGAAGCCAGGTTGCGAAAAGCCTTGGACGGGGAGAAATCCCTCAGGCTTCTTTGTGACAAAAGGGAAAAGGAGTTGGTATACCTGCGGTACGAGGCGAGTCGAAGCCGGGTCTACGAAAGCTACCTCGAGAGACAGGTAACCTTTGTTTCCAGGGGATGTACGTTTCTTCTTCTTCCCTCGAAGATTAATATTTTGATATTTCAGTTGCAGGGAAAGACGCAAGACCTGGAACGCCTTTGGGGTGAAGTTGGTCAGGCCAAGTATGGGTGTAATGTGCTAAAGGCTCAGGTAGATGCCCAAGTCTCGGCCAAGAAGAAGGCTTTGGCCAAGGCTTCTGCCCTCGAGGTGCAACTTCGGAATGCTCATGAAAACAGCTCGGTCCAGACGAGCATGATTGCAAGGCTCGAGTCTGACCTTTTGAGGATAAAGGCCGAGGTCGTTGTCGCCCGGGCTGAAGCTGAAGAGATTCGAGCTAAGGCTGAAAAAAAGTGGCCGTCTATTTAAAGGACGTTGCCGATGCTCGGGCTGAGTTGAGAGGGGCTTCTGATCGGGAGAGCAGAAGTAATGAATATGCCCGGTGCAGATCCCGGAGGGAAACCCTTGAGGGGATCCATACTAGGGGCTTCGATCTTTCAGAAGAGATAGCGCAGGCCAAGGCGGATGAATATAATGCCATGTTCCTCGTGTCTGATGCCAAGGATAATGAGGAAGAGGCTGATGGAGCCGCAGTCCCCGAGGGGAAGTAGACCAGGCCTTTCCTTGCGTATAATGCTCTTAGAGAACATTGTAAATGAAGCTTTGTATTTTTTCACATATACTTATAAAAGGAAGCCTTTCGGTTCCATTTTTCAAGAATTTCCCTTTGCTTGTGTACATGTTTCTTGGTTTTGAATTTTGGCGTTTGCCGATGATTAGAGGTAAAACCCTTAGGTTTACAAATCGGCCCTGAGGGTTATTGGGCTGGCCTGTAGGCTCTTACGCACTTGCCCTTAGGCGCTTTTTAGTTAACCGTTTCGGGCTCAGTTTTCGAGTCAAATTTTGACTCGAGCTCATCGACCCTTAGTTTTTTGAATTTTAAGCTGGCTCTTAGGCTCTTACGCGTTGGGTCGGCACGACCTCTAATATGGGCTGGCGCTTAGGCTCTTACGTGTTGGGTCGGTACGACCTCTAATATTGGCTGGCACCTAGGCTCTTACGCGTTGGGTCGGTACGACCTTTAATATTGGCTTTATTTTTCCCTCGTTAAAGACTTTTTGAAGTTTTTGTGTTCGCCCGACTCTTCGACGGTCCGATAAGAACCTCGATTGTAAGCCATTATGCAGCGATAAATGAGCACCTCGGGAGGTTTCACTCGATGGCTGAATTGTTTCGAAGCCTGTTGTTTGGAGCTGACATGATCGAAGCTCTTTTGCTTATGCCGAGGGTAGCCTGATTAACCAGTTCTTTTCGAAGTATTTTCGAAGTAATTTTAAGGCCTGTGATTTTATGGCGACGGTCGGGCGTCCCCGAGTCGCGTTAGATTGGCAGAGCCTTATGACCGTGGTCATTGTGTTTGGATGTAGCCTTTTAGTCCCCGAGTGAAGTAGCTTCGGCGTCTATATCGAAGGTATGCCTTTTTAGGGGTCTTACAAGTTTGAATATATAGCCTTAACTTTAAGATTGGGATTATGCCTTTTGTAAGGTCTTATAAATTTGAACATGCCTTACTTGAGCTCTTACAGATAGGTTACTTGGCACAAGTATAATTCATGCCTTGCTTGAGGTCTTACAGATTCTTGGTACAAGTATGATTCATGCCTGGCTCGAGGTCTTACAGATATGGTATTGCCTTATGGAGGTCTTACACTGTTGATAACGCCTCGTGGAGGTCTTACATTTAATAACATTGCCACGTGGAGGGCTTTCGGGCTCGAGGTCGCCCGCATGGGGTCTTATGGCCTCGGGTTCTTGATACCTCGATGGGGTGGCCGTCGGCGTCAATCCCCGAGACGTCGAGAGTTTTTGGCTCTGGAGCCGTTCTTTGTATATTTTGATGTTGCCTTATTGAGGGCTTACGAGCTCGAAGTTTCCGGCCCGGAGGTCTTACGACTTCGAGTTTTTGATGTCAGTCCCCGAGTGTTCGGGAAATTTTTGACTCTGGGGCCGTTTCTTGTAAGAATAGCAAACTTCTTTGAAGCGCAAAGCGTCTTTGGTGGTAAAAGATACTCCTTTGATTACTTGGTACAAGTATACATGTTTTCGTTGTCAAGGGTTCAATCATTCTATGCGGGCACGGTTCATTTGGCCGTTTGGCCCGATATATCATTTTCCTATCGAGACCCTTTTTGGCTCATCTTGACTTCTTTGAGGGGGTGATCTCCCGGGGGGATGCCCCCCAGTATTCAAGGTTGATTGAAGAGAAGCCTTGAATACTTGTTATGTTCTCCTTAGGTAGCATATAGATCTTGCCTCGTTAAAAACCTTGCCAGTAAAACCCTTCATGGGATAAAATCCGATCGAAGGAAAAGAGTGCAACGCATGCTTTAAAACCTAAGGTCTTCAAGCTGGAAAGTGCTTCGATTGTTCTAACCGGATTCCTGCACATAGGTTAGTGTAAGGTGTAAATAAAAAGAGAGACGGTTATACCTTAGTGGAGATGGCGCTTCAAGCCTCGATATGCTTCAACCGCTTGCTCCGGGGATGCGGTACGGTCCTTTGCTCATTTATTCGGGTGCAGCCGAGAATGTAGCTTGTGATTGATACTTCACTGTTTGCTTATCCTTTGGTTCCTTCGATGTTGGAGGCGTCGATGCAGGTGCCACATCGTGCACCGCGAACATCTCCCTTGCTACATGCTGTTCCCCGTACACAGTTTTTATTCAGTCCTTCGTCGGAAACTTCATCATTTGATGAAGGGTTGATGGTAATGCTCTCATGCAATGTATCCATGGCCTTCCGAGCAAGGCGTTGTACCTCATGTCTCCTTCGATGACATGAAATTTGACATTTTGGGTCGTGCCGGCCATGTTGACCGGGAGGGTGATTTCCCCTTTCGTTATCTCGCTCGCCATGTTGAATCCATTGAGGACTCGAGAGGCGGGCACGATCTGGTCGAGCAGTTCAAGCTGCTCCACCACCCTCGACCTGATAATGTTGGCCGAGCTACCTGGATCCACAAGCACACGTTTAATTTGAAATGTATTCACAAGAAAAGAAATTACCAATGCATCGTTATGAGGCTGAGACAGGGTCTCGATGACCTCGTTGCTGAATGTGAGAGCGTCCTCGGGTATGTAACCTCGAGTTTGCTTTTCCCTGGTGATGGATATTTTTGTTCGTCTGACAATGGGTTCCTGTGGGATGTCGACTCCCCCAACAATCATTGGATGACATGTTGTGGCTCATCTGTTTCATTTTTCCTGTTGGCTTCTCTTTCCCGAAATTGATTCTTAGCTCGGTTGCTGAGGAACTCTCGGAGGTGCCCTTTGTTGATTTGTCGGGCTACTTCTTCTCGGAGCTGTCTGCAATCTTCGGTCCTATGACCGTGTGTGCCGTGAAATTCGCATGTCAGTTTTGTGTTCCTTTGCGACAGATCTGATAGTACAGATTTTGGCCACCTGGTGTCTTTGATTTTACCTATGGCTGATACGATGTCTGAAACATCAACATTGAAGTTGTACTCAGATAACCGGGGTGCTTCCGTCGGCCCTGTGTATCTGTCAAATCCGGCTCTGCTCACGAGTCCCCGAGGATTCTGACCTTGGTCTGCCCTTCGGTCGTTTCGAGGTATGTTACGCCTTTGGGCGTTTCTTCGATCTTCAGTGTATGGTTGGTACCTTTCCTTGTTCGGCCTTGGTTCCTTTGCCAAGAGCCTGCTAGGATATACTGAGCCCGAGGGGGCTCCTAGTTGGTCGTCCTTGACCCTAATCTTTGATTGATATCGATTGCGGACATCCGACCAAGTCATGGCAGGATATTCAACCAAAAAGTTCTGCTTCAGCTGCTTCGAAGCCACCGAGCTTCGTTCGTTCAAACCTTGGGTGAAGGCCTGCACTACCCAGTCATCGGAGACTTGTGGTATTTCCATTCGCTCCATTTGAAAGCGAGATACAAACTCCCGCAGCATCTCATTTTCTCTTTGTTTGATTTTGAAGACGTCGGATTTTCTTGTAGCAACCTTAATGGCACCGGCGTGTGCCTTTATAAGAGAATCTGCCAGCATGGCAAATGAATCTATTGAATTCGGGGCTAGGTTGTGATACCACATCATGGCCCCTTTTGAAAGTGTTTCTCCGAATTTCTTTAATAAGACGGATTCAATCTCGTCGTCCTTCAGGTCATTCCCCTTTACAGCATAAGTGTAAGTAGTGATGTGCTCGTTGGGGTCCGAGGTTCCGTTGTACTTCGGGAGATCAAGTATTCTGAATTTCTTCGGGATGGGCTTTGGAGTAGCATTTGATGGGAATGGCTTTTGTACAAATTTCTTTGAATCTACACCTTTCAGAATCGGGGGTGCGCCTGGGATCTGATCGACCCTTGAATTGTAGGTCTCCACCTTTTTGTCGTTGGCTTCTATCTACTTTTCGCCTGATTCAATCCTCTTTGTGAGGTCCTCGAGCATCTTTATGATAGCGGGGTCGGCTGCTGACCCGTTATTGCTTGATCTTTCTGGTACTCGTTTGGCTCGAGGAGCCGTTTTCGGTGCTGCTGTGCTCGGAGTTTTTTGGTGGCTTTGCAGTTGAGCAATCGCAAGCTGTTATGCCTGCAACATCTCAAAAATGGCATGAAGGCTAACCTCTCGTTCCTCCCGAGCTGGGGTTTTCTGAGCTTCTTGTTAGTTTTCTTGGCGTATACTCCTGTTAGTGTGGGAGCTTATATCGACGTGTTGGGCGTTGCGCGAGACCACGTCCATGGGAATTGGTTCTGGTGTATCCTTAGGGTTTCGCGGTGGTACACTGATGCTTGGAACAACTACACCATTCTCTCCATGGTCCTCAGGACCGTTGTTCTCATGTGAATTCACTGAGTTAGACATTTTGACTTGAAATTAAAGGTTCTTGGACAAGAAAAGGTGTGAAAGATAACTTGCGTTATTCAGTAAACCAGCACGAAAACAATCACTATTATTTTTAGCCCCACAGTGGGCGCCAAACTGTTTACCTTGAAAATGGTAATTACAATTAGATTTGATTTAGTGGTTCTAAGAATACGTGATTTATTTTTATTCTAGTTGTTAAGCAGTAGATGCTACGTGTGAGATTAGAAAATAAGATAAGAACTTGAAGATAGCGTGACAAGCAAACCGAGTGCCGAGAGTCGGGGTCTCGAGCTAGTCTATACGGGGCCTCAAGGTCGAGCTAAAGCGTTAGGCTGTGGATAGCCGATGAAGGACTAACAGTTCTAAGAGCTTTGATGATGGCTCCTTATGATCAATGATGAGTAATAAATGAAGAACAATCAGTGAAACGCAATAAATAAGCAATGTAATAAATATAAGCAATAAAATCAAGGGAGAATATGTTTAAGTTAGAGAGCAGAGAATGTTCTTGTTCTTGTATTGAATATCATGTGTGCAAAAAATGACAAGGGTCCCCTTTATATAGGAGGGGGAAACCCAATATAGTACTGATGCATTTATTACAAAGATATGCGGCTGGTATAGCCATTTAATGCCACGGTATGGGCTTGTACTAGCCTAATAGACTTGGTCAGCTTTAATCACGTGCCTTGGGAATTTCCCATTTGTCCATCATAGCCACCGATTTGTACTGCCCCGAAGTCGAACATTGAGAACCCTCGGGGTCGAGCCTTTTGGAGACGGGCTTACGAAGTGCCATAATGACCATAAAATCGGACTCTCTGATTTTATCCGTATACAACATTTAAGCAATATCAATTATGGAGAGTTCCAAAGAATTATCATGCGCAAATTATGCCGAGGTTGTACGACCCGATCGAGTATAATATTTAAACTGTGCAATACCAAGGGTCGAATGGCACGAACCATAGATGCATCTATCTGCTACCGAGGCGTTCGACCCGATTCACAAATAGCAATTATTTTTAAAGAAAATACAAATTTCTCATTTACAATCAAGTATTCCATTCAATCTTCAAGAAAGTGAATTTAACCTTTTACAATTCTTTTATCAAATTCCAACATGACTTGAGCAATTAAATTAGCAAGTAAGGGCGCAAATATTTCAAATAAAGCATGATACGGGTCCTAAACTACCCAGACAATAGCATGGTAGTAGCTACGTACGGACTCTGTCACCTCGTACGTACATAATCCCCACAAATAGGTACACACACTTATTTAATTCACCTATGGGGTTAATTCCCTCTTACAAGGTTAGAAAGGAGACTTACCTCATCTCAAAGACTACTTTCCAGTTTAAAAAGGTGCTCAAACCTCCAAATTTGGTGCCAAATGACTTGAAACTAGTCAAACATTACATAAATTAATCATTCTATGCTCAAAAGTTCATATCCCCACTATTAAAGTGATTACCCAACCCAAAATGCAAGATTCCTAAAATTCACTCCCGGGCCCACATTCCCGGATTCTGGGAATTTTCGAAGAAAGTTGTTACCCATAACCTTAGGAACATAAAAAAAATGATTTTCACTAAGCTCCATAATCATTTTCGTGGTAAAATCTCATTTTTATTAAACCCTAGGTTTTTCATCTAAGCCCATGATTTCTACCAATTTTCATGTTGAAATCTACCCATAATCTATGTATTAAACTCACATTAAGTAGAAATTACTTACCTAAAAGATAGGTTGAAATCCCCTCCTTAAAATCTCTCAAATCCCCCAAGAGTGGAAGAAAATGTGATAAAAATGGCCTAAGTCCGTATTAAATGACCCCTCACTGCCCAGCGACTTTCGCACCTGCGGTGCCTTGGCCGCATCTGCGGTCTCGCACCTGCGAAAAAGCCATCGCAGGTGCGCAGTTCCCTCACTTGGCCAGTCTCCGCATCTGCGGATAGAAGGGGCCGCTTCTGTGAGCCTAGACGCACCTGTGACCACAACTCTCGCACCTGCGGTCACGCAGGTGCGCCCAATCTTCCGCATCTGCGGTTCCTGGGCTGCCCTTGATTTCTCGCTTCTGCGGGTCGTGGCTCGCACCTGCGGCTGGCCAAGCGCAGGTGCAATTGTGACTGATCTGGGGAGCTTCAGTTGTTGCTTTAAGCTCCCAACTTGGTCCGAGCCTCGTCCGATCAACACTCGGGGCCCCTAGGGCCCCGCTCGAACATACCCACAAGTCTGGAATCATAAAATAGACTTGTTCGAACTCTCGGAACGCCCGAAACAACGTTAAAACTAGGAATCACACCCCAACACCAATTGAATCAAACTTATGAACTTCAATTTATTCAATTTACTTCCAATGCGCCGAAATGTACTTAAACTACTCGGAATGACACCAAATTTTGTGTGCAAGTCTTAAATGACATTACGGAACTATTCCCGATCTCTGAATTCCGTTTGGACCTCGATATCACCAAAACCCGCTCCAAACCAAATTTAAAGAACTTCTAAAACCTTCAAAGAACCAACTTTCACTATTAAGCGCCAAAACGCTCCCGGGTTATCCAAAACCCGATCCGAACATACGCCCAAGTCCAAAATTATCATACATACCTATTAGAACCGTCAAATCCCGATTCTGAGGTCGTTTACTCAAAATGTTGACCGAAGTCAAACTTGCCCTTTTTAAGCCAACTTAAGGAACCAAGTGTTCCGATTTCAACTCGAACTCTTCCAAATCCTGAACTAACCATCCCCACAAGTCATAAATCAGTAAAAACATGTACGGGAACTTTTATTTAGGGGAACAGGGTTCTATAAAGCAAAACGACCGGCCGGGTCGTTACATTCTCCACCTCTTAAACAAACGTTTTTCCTTGAACGGGTTTAGATTCATACCTAAAGTGCTGAATAAGTGTGGATATCTGCTCAGCATATCCTCCTCGAACTCCCAGGTCGCCTCCTCGACTAGTTGGCCCCTCCACTGAACCTTTACTGCGAAAATCCTCTTGGATCTCAATTGGCGATCCTGTCTAGCAATAATGGCAACTGGCTCCTCCTCATAACCCAGGCTCTCATCTGACTGAATAGTGCTGAAGTCTAACACATGTGACAAGTCGGCGTGATACCTCTGGAGCATAGACACGTGAAAAATTGGATGAACTTCTGATAGGCTGGGAGGTAAAGCAAGCTCATAAGCAACCTCCCCGACTCGCCTCAACACCTCAAATGGGCCTATAAACCTGGGGCTCAGTTTGCCCTTCTTCCCGAATCTCATAATATCCTTCATCGGCAAGACTTTCAAGAGAACCTTCTCGCTTACCATAAATGATACATCACGCGCCTTTTGATCCGCGTAACTCTTCCGTCTAGACTGTGCTATGCGAAGTCGCTCCTGAATCAACTTTACCTTTTCCAAGGCATCCTTTACCAAATCAGTACCATATAACTTAGCCTCGCCGGGCTCAAACCACCCGATGGGAGAACGACATCGCCGACCATATAATGCCTCAAATGAAGCCATCTCGATGCTGGACTGATAACTGTTGTTTTAAGCAAACTCGGCCAAAGGTAAGAATCGATCCCACTTCCCTCCAAAGTCAATCACACATGCTCTGAGCATGTCATCCAGGATCTGAACTATCTGCTCCGACTGCCCGTCGGTCTGTGGATGAAATGCCATGCTGAGCTCTACACGGGTCCCCAACTCACTATGTACGGGTCTCCATAAATGTGAAGTAAACTGAGGGCCTCTATCTGATATGATGGATACGGGCACACCATGTAACCGAACTATCTCCTGAATATAAATCTGGGCCAAACTGCATCAAACTCCCCAATGTCCGCGGCAAACCAACTACAAAGTCCATAGTAATGCGCTCCCACTTCCACTCTAGTATAGTCATCTACTAGAGTAGGCCACCTGGCCTCTGGTGCTCATACTTAACCTGCTGGATATTTGGCACCTAGCTACATACTCAACTATGTCTTTCTTCATCCGCCACCACCAATAATGCTGCCTCAGGTCATGATACATCTTCATAGCACCTGGGTGAATGGAATACCAAGAACTGTGTGCCTCATCTAGAATTTTTCCTCTCAAGCCATCGACATTAGGAACACATAAACGACCCTGGAGTCGCAGGACACCATCCTGGCCGATAGAAACCTCCTTGGCACCACCCTGTAGTACCGTCTCTGAGAACTGCCGAGTGCGGATCATCAAACTGTCGAGCCTTGATTTGCTCCAATAGTGAAGACTGGGCAACAATACATGCAAAAACTCGGCTGGGCTCAAAAATGCCCAGCCTCACAAGTCTGTTACCAAGGACTGAATGTCCAAAGCTAGTGGCCTCTCTTCTGCTGAAATGAATGCCAAGCTACCCATACTCTCTGCCTTTCTGCTTAAGGCATCTGCGACTACATTTTCCTCACAAGACACCCCATAAAGATAATGCCTCCATATCTTAAGAGCATGAACAATCGCGGCTAACTCTAGATCGTGCACATGGTAGTTTTTCTCACAAATCTTCAGCTGACGTGAAGCATAAGCAATAACTCATCCCTCTTGCATCAGCACACAACCCAAACCAATCCGTGAAGCGTCGTAATAAACCGTATACATCCCCAAACCGAAAGGCAACACTAGAATCGGTGTTGTAGTCAAAGCTGTCTTGAGCTTCTGAAAGCTCGCCTCACAATCATCGGACCAACGAAACGGAGCACCCTTTTGGGTCAATCTAGTCAGAGGTGCTGCAATGGATGAAAATCCCTCCACAAACCGGTGATAATACCTTGCTAACCCAGGAAACTCCTGATCTCAGTCGCCGAAGTGGGACGAGGCCAACTCTGAACTGTCTCAATCTTCTTGGGATCCACCATAATACCCTCGCCTGATACAATATGCCCCAATAATGCCACAGACTCTAGCCAAAACTCACACTTGGAGAACTTAGCATATAGCTTATGTTCTCGCAATGTCTGAAGCACTACTCTCAAATGCTGCTCGTGCTCCCCCAGGCTACGTACGTAGATCAAAATGTCATTAATGAAGACAATGACAAACGAATCAATATAAGGCCCGAACACCCTGTTCATCAAATCCATAAACGCCGCTGGGGCATTAGTCAAGCCGAAGGACATCACTAGAAACTCATAACGGCCATATCTAGTATGGAAAGCAGTCTTCGGAACATCCGAGTCCCGAATCTTCAACTAATGATACCCCGATCTCTTGTCGATATTAGAGAACACCCTAGCACCATGCAACTGGTCAAACAAATCATCAATACGCGGCAAAGGGTACTTGTTCTTGATGGTAACTTTGTTCAACTGGCGGTAATCAACGCACATCCGCATAGTCCCATCTTTCTTCTTTACAAGTAACACTAGTGCACCGCAAGGTGATACACTTGGTCTGATAAACCCTTTTGCTAAAACCTCCTCAAGCCGCTCCTTCAACTCCTTTGGAGCCATACGGTACGGTGGGATAGATATAGGCAGGGTACCTGGAGCCAAATCAATACAGAAATCAGTATCACGATCTGGTAGCATGCCTGGAAGGTCAAAAGGAAACACATCGGCAAACTCCCAGACTACTGGCACTATATCAATCGTCGGAGACTCTACGGTGGTATCCCGAACATAGGCTAGATAAGCCAAACAACCCTTCTCGACCATATGTCGAGCCTTTAGAAAAGATATAACCCGACTAGATGTACTAACAGATGAACCTTTCCACTCTTATCTAGGAAATTTGGGCATCGCTAAGGTAACAATCTTGGCATGACAATCAAGGATGGCATGATATGGGGATAACCAGTCCATGCCCAGGATGACCTCAAAGTCGGTCATATCAAGCAACAAAAAGTCCACTCTAGTCTCGTAACCACAGAATGTGACCACACAGGACCGATAAATCTGATCCACAACCATAGAATCACCAACATGAGTGGACACATAAATAGGAGTACCCAAGGACTCACGAGGAATATCCAAGAAATAAGCAAACAGAGATGATACATATGAATAGGTAGATCCTGGATCCAATAATACTGAAGCATCCCTACTTCAGACAGAAATAGTACTTGTGATCACGGTATCTGAGGCCACTGCATCTGGTCTGGCCGGAAAGGCATAGAACCTGGCTGGAGCGCCGGCTGGCTGGCCTCCGCCTGACTGAGCTCCCCCTGCCTAGCCTCCACCTCTAGGACGACCCCTACCAGCCTGCCCTCCGCCTCTGGGCGGCCGAACAGCCGGTGTTGTAATCATGGGCCGCTAGCCCTACTGCACTGCCTTGACCCGAAGCTTGGGGTAGAATCTTCATACATGACTGAGATCTCCGCACTCAAAACAACCCCTCGGTGCGGTGATCTGCTACCCTAATGTCATGACCCTGATGGCCTAAAGACCCACTGGAAGAAGCCTGAGTAGCTGGTGGACGGTATGAACTCTCTGGCATGGCACTGAAATAGGAGCTGGAAGAACCCCAGTGGCCTTAGTACCCACTGGAAGAACCCTGGATGGCTGGTGGGCGGTAAGAACTCTCTGGTATGGCACTGAAATAGGGTCACGCCGGAGCACCCCGAGGAGGTGGTGGTGCTGGATATGTGGACCTGCTAGGCTGACCCCTCCCAAACTAACCTATGCCCCTAGCCGGGGCACCTCGAAACTCTCCAATGAAATGGGTCCTTTTGTCCTGCTGCATCTGCTCTCTACCCCTCTAATGGTAGCCCTCAATCCTCCGAGCAATCTCCACTACCAGCTGATAAGAAGTCCCCATCTCAACCTCCCGCCATATTAGCCCTAATACCAGAGTGCAACCCTGCAACAAACCTCCGTACTCTCTCTACGTCAGTAGGAAGTATCGTAAGTGCATGGTGAGATAACTCAGAAAATCTCGCCTCATAATCGGTCACTGACATCTGACCCTACTCGAGCTGCTCAAACTAATACCGCAACTCTTTCCTCTCGGAGGGTGGAATATACCTATCCAAGAAAAGCTACGTAAATTGGCACCAAGTCATGGGAGGAGAACCCACTGGCATGCGGAGAAGATAAGACTGCCACCACCTACGGGCCCTGCCCTCCAACTGGAAAGTAGTGAAATCCACCCCATGAGACTCCAAATCCTCATGTAGTGCAGTCTGTCCCTGCACCAATCAATGAAGTCCTAGGGATCCTTATGCTGCTAGCCTCCGAAGACAGGAGGGTGTAGTCTAGTCCATCTGTCCAATAGCTTCTGCGGCTGACCGTCCGCAGCTGGTCTAGGCTCAGGTGCAGCTGCTACAACTGGCTGAGCACCGCCCATGGGTAGTGCACCCAGGGTCTGATATACGGTAGCTGCATGCCCTGGAGCCTGGGCAGTAGGGGTCTGTGCTCTCCCTCCCGCCTGAGATGTGGCTAGGTCCACTGGAAATAGACCAGCCTGAGTCATAGTGTCCATGAATCGCAACATACGGCCCATGACCTCCTGAAAGCCCGGTGCTGACATGAAATCTATTGGGACTGGCTCTGCTTCGGGCACCTCGCCCTGCTCCTCGATGATGGGATCCTCCACTGAATCCGCTGGTGGTGCTACTGGGGCAGCTCTGGGATGCCCTTGTCCCCTACCTTGGGCCGGTGCCCTCCACCAGCCTTTGTCTCAGCCTCATACAACGGGAGGAGCATCTTCTCCTGGGTCTAGAACGTCCGCCGTACGCATCCTCACCATCTGTGAGAGAATGAGAGAAAGTAACTTAGAATACCATAAACTGCATGATATGAGATGAATAAAGAGTAGTGTCCTAACACCCTATAGCCTCTCGAAGATAAGTACGGACGTCTCCGTACCGATCCGCAAGACTCTACTAGGTTTGGTCATAACTTGTGAGACCTACGTGAACCTAGTGCTCTGATACCATGTTGTCACGACCCAACTCCATGTCAGGCTGTGATGGCGTCCAGCACCGTTGCTAGACAATCCAACAGTGAATAACCTAGTGAATTCCCATTTTTAACGAGTTTTCCCATATAGAAAATTTTCCATAATTTAATAGATTTAATAAGAAACCGATTTAAGTTAATAAATGAAAGCAGTTAGAAACATTAATAACCATAGGAACAGAACCCAAAAATCACTAGTCTACTAACGTGTGCCAAGATCCAGTGTCACATGTGTGTGGGCAACTAGTAGAATACAAAAGATGGCTATCCTATTTCCTAAAATAGAATAGACAACAACAAAACAAAAGAGAGACTCCGGCATGCTGCTGAACGGCTCGGAAGGGGGCAGCTCACCGTGAAAACTCGAACCAGGATCAAGTATGCGCGCCGGACGGGTAACCAGATGTACCTGCCTCAGATCCGGTACAATTAAGTACAGAAGTGTAGTATGAGCACATAAAAAACATGTAACCCGAAGAAGTAGTGACGATGGGTCGACTTTTACACTTACTATGGGCTAACAATAATATATTAAAAATATTATACTAAGCATGAATTTCATAAATAATACTGAAAGCTCAATAGCAGGAAATAATAAATTCTTCTTTCATAAATATTAATTCCAAGATCAGTTTTATCATATAACAACTTATATTTCAAGACATTTAAGCAATATCAATTATGGAGAGTTCCAAAGAATTATCATGCGCAAATTATACCGAGGTCGTACGATCTGGCCCAGCATAATATTTAAACTGTGCTATGCCAAAGGTCGAACGACACGAACCATAGATGCATCTATCTGCTATCGAGGCGTTCGGCCAGATCCACAAATAACAATTATTTTTAAAGAAAACACAAATTTCTCATTTACAATCAAGTATTCCATTCAATCTTCAAGCAAGTGAATTTAACCTTTTACAATTCTTTTATCAAATTCCATCATGACTTAAGAAATTAAATTAGAAAGTAAGGGCGCAAACATTTCAAATAAAGCATGATACGGGTCCTAAACTACCCGGACAATAGCATGGTAGTAGCTATGTACGGACTCTCGTCACCTCGTACGTACGTAGCCCCCACAAACAGGTACACACATTTATTTAATTCACCTATGGGGTTAATTCCCTCTTACAAGGTTATAAAGGAGACTTACATCGTCTCAAAGACTACTTCCCAATTCAAAAAGGTGCTCAAACCTCCAAATTTGGTGCCAAACGACTCGAAACTAGTCAAACAATACATAAATTAATCAATCTATGCTCAAAAGTTCATATCCCCACTATTAAAGTGATTACCCAACCCAAAATGCAAGATTCCTAAAATTCACCCCTGGGCCCACATGCCCGAATTTCGGGAATTTTCGAAGAAAGTTTTTACCCATAACCTTAGGAACATAAATATATGATTTTCACTATGTTCAATAATCATTTTCGTGGTAAAATCTCATTTTCATTAAACCCTAGGTTTTTCATCTAAACCCATGATTTCTACCAATTTTCATGTTGAAATCTACCTATAATCTATGTATTAAACTCACATTAAGTAGAAATTACTTACCTAATAAAGCTAGGTCGAAATCCCCTCCTTAAAAGCTCTCAAATCGCCCAAGAGTGGAAGAAAATGTGATAAAAATGGCTTAAGTCCGTATTAAATGACCCCTCACTGCCCAACGACTTTTGCACCTGCGGTGCCTTGGCTGCATCTGCGGTCTCGCACCTGCGGTGTCTCCGCATCTGCGGACAGAAGGGCCGCTTCTGTGAGCCTTGCCGCACCTGCGACCACGGCTCTCGCACCTGCGATCACACAGGTGTGCCCAATCTTCCACATCTGCGGTTCCCGGGCTGCCCTTGATTTCTCGCTTCTGCGGTTCGTGGCTCGCACCTGCGAGCCTGCACCAGCGGTTGGCCAAGCGCATGTGCGATTATGACAGATCTAGGGAGCTTCAGCTATTGCTTCAAGCTCCCAACTTGGTCCGAGCCTTGTCCGGTCGACACTCGGGGTCCCTGGGGCCTCGCCCGAACATACCCACATGTCTAGAATCATAAAATAGACTCGCTCGAACTCTCGGAACCCCAGAAACAACAATAAAACTAAGAATCACACCCCAACACCAATTGAATCAAACTTATGAACTTCAAGTTCTTCAATTTACTTCCAATGCGCCGAAACATACTTAAACTACTAGACACCAAATTTTGCGTGCAAGTCTTAAATGATATTACGGAACTATTCCCGATCTCGAAATTCCGTTTGGACCTCGATATCACCCAAACCCGCTCCAAACCAAATTAAAAGAACTTCTAAAACCTTCAAAGAAACAACTTTCTCTATTAAGCGCAAAAATGCTCCCGGGTCATCCAAAACCCGATCCAAACATACGCCCAAGTCCGAAATCATCATACGAACCTATTAGAACCGTCAAGTTTTGATTCCGAGGTCGTTTACTCAAAATGTTGATCGAAGTCAAACTTGCCCTTTTAAACCAACTTAATGAACCAAGTGTTCTAATTTCAACTCGAACTCTTCCAAATCCCAAAATAACCATCCCCGCAAGTCATAAATCAGTAAAAGCATGTATATGAAGTCTTATTTAGGGGAACAAGGTTCTAGAAAGCAAAATAATCGGTCGGGTCGTTATAGAGAAATTCTTTGTTTATTTTCTAGATGAAATAAACCCCAACAAAATTCTAACATCGATGTATGAAATTAATCAACTAAAGCAAAATTCTGTCAAGCTTTAAAATCGATGTATGCATATACGTGTACATATTGGCTGACCAAGTCCACACACTTCTTTCCAATTGGTACTACTTATTCTTCAGAGCGGTTGGCTAAGATTTACATCCGAGAGATTGTTTGTCTCCATGGTGTGCTAGTTTCCATCATTACAGATAGAGGCATGCAGTTTACATTGCAGTGTTGGAGAGCAGTGTAGTGAGAGTTGGGCACTCAGGTTGAGTTGAGTATAACATTTCACCCTCAGACGGACGGACAGTCCAAGCGCACTATTCAGATATTGGAGGACATGCTACGTGCTTGTGTCATTAATTTTGGGGGTTCATGGGACTAGTTTGTGCCGCTCGTTGAGTTTGCTTACAACAATAGTTATCAGTCGAGTATCTAGATGGCTCCGTATGAGGCTTTATATGGAAGGCGGTGTAGATCTCCGGTGGGTTGGTTTGAGCCGGTGAGGCCAGGCTTTTGGGTACAGACTTGGTTCGGGATGCATTAGACAAGGTGAAATTGATTCAGGAGCAGCTTCGCACGGCACAGTCTAGACAGAAGAGTTATGATGACAGGAAGATCCAAGATGTGTCTTACATGGTTGGGGAGAAGGTTCTGCCGAAGGTTTCACCTAAGAAGGGTGTTATGAGATTTGGGAAGAAGAGCAAGTTGAGCCCTCGGTTTATTGGGCCGTTTGAGGTGCTTCAGAAGATTGGGGAGGTGGCCTACGAGCTTGCCTTTCCACCTAGCTTGTCGAGTGTGCATCCAGTATTTCATGTTTTTATGCTTTGGAAGTATATCGGCGATCCGTCTCATGTCTTGGATGCCATCACGGTTCAGTTGGATGGTGATTTGACTTATGATGTAGAGCTGGTGGCCATTTTGGATTAGCATGTTCGAAAGTTGAGGTCAAAGGATATAGCTTCAGTGAAGGTGCAATGGAGAGGTCAGCCCGTGGAGGAGGCTACTTGGGAGACCAAGCGGGAGATGCGGAGAAGATATCCACATCTATTTATGGCTCCGGGTATGTTTCTAGACCCGTTCGAGGACGAACATTTGTTTAATATGGGGGAGGATATAACGACCTGGCCGGTCGTTTCGAAGGTTGTAGCCCCGTTACCCCCATTTTATGCTCTTTTTGCGTTCTTCAGCTGTATTATGATTTATCGAGTTAGTTGGTTCAGTTCCGGAGTGATTTCAGAATGAATTGAGACACTTAGTCTCCTAATTGAAAGCTTAAGTTGGAAAAGTTGACCGGATATTCACTTATGTGTAAACGAATGCGAATTTGAATTCTAATGGTTCCATTAGCTCTGTTAGGTAATTTTGGACGTAAGAGCGCGTTCGGTGATTTGGAGGTCCGTAGTAGAATTAGGCTTGAATTGGCGAAAGTTAGAATTTTGGAAAGTTTGACCGGGAGTGGACTTTTTGATATCGGGGTCGGATTGGATTTCTGGAAGTTGGAGTAGGTTCAAAGTATCATTTATGACTTGTATGGAAAATTAGAGGTCAATCGGAAGTGATTTGATAGGTTTTGAGGTCGTTTGTAGAATTCAGAAATTTCAAAGTTCTAGGCTTGAATCCGTGTGTAATTCGTGTTTTTGATATTGTTTGAGGTGATTTGAGGGTTCGACTAAGTTTGTATGATATTTTGGGACTTGATGGTATGTTTGGTTGAGGTTTCGAGGGCCTCGGGTGAGTTTCGGGTTGTTAATGGACTTGGAATGGAAGTTGAGAAATTGTTGAAGTTGGTATATTACTGGTGTGATCGCACCTGCGAGGGTATTAGCCGCGGTGCGATGCTGTAGGTGCGGAAGGGTCGGCGCAGATGCGGAGCTGGAACTGGCCTGGGGTAAACACAGGTGCGTAGGAGAAAACGCATCTGCGAGCCCACAGATGCGAGATGGGCTCCGCAGATGCGAAGTTTGATGACTTGGCTATTTCCGCAGAAGCGGATGAAGGGCCGCAGAAGCGCCTCCGCAGGTGCGAGACCTGGAGCGCAAGTGCGAGCCTAGTGATTTAAGTGGCTTCTGCAAAATTGGAGTTTTAAGCGCAGAAGCGGTTCTACAGGTGCGGATAAATGGCCGCAGGTGCGAAAGACCTGGGCAGAACATATAAATACAAGACTTCGAGATTTTTTTACCATTTACATCACTTAAAGCTCGGAGTTTGGAGATTTTTGAGAGGGTTTTTGAAGGGATTATTGAGTTAAGCTCCTTGTGTTCATTCTTATTCAATAATGATGTCTCTCCACTGATTTTACATCTAGTTGGTGAGTTTTTGAGGTGAAATTTGATGGTTTAGGGCTAGGGATTTAGACAGTGAGTTTTGGGGATTTGAATGGTCATTTGGTGTCGGATTTTGATAAATTTGGAATGGTTAAAGTCGTGAGTGAACGAGCTTTCGGGTTTTGTGACTTTTGTCGGATTCTGAGACGTGGGCCCAGGGGCCGGGTTTGAGCCAATTTCGGGTTTTGAGCTATCATTTCGCATTTTTCTTGTGGAATTGATTCCTTTAGCCTATATTGATTGTATTGTGTTGCTTGTGGCTAGATCCGGCGCGTTTGAATCTCGTGAGGCAAAGGCATTTTGGAGTAGAGTTTTGCTCGGACTGAGGTAAGTAACAGTTATAAATCTGGTCCTGAGGGTATGAAACCCCGGATTTTGTGTCATGTGACTATTTTGGAGGTGATGCACATGCTAGGTGACAGGCGTGTGGGCGTACACCGAGGGGATTGTGACTTGGTCCGGCCCGTAAAACTGTAAAGTTGATTAATTTGCTGTTAGCTATATGCTCTCTATGTGTTATAGAAGCTTGACTGTAAATCATGTTAGAAGCCATGTTTAAGCTATGTGTTGGTACTGTTAGGACCCATAGAGGTCGCGTTATATGTTGAATTGCCTGCTAAATGTTATTTGTACTCAGTCGCACTTTTTACTCACATATCATATCTCAGTCTCTGTTATTCTTATTTATACATCATGTTATTGTTGTTTGGGCTGATTTTTCCTGATTTCTGAGAGCCCAAGAGATTGGAGAGATTGATGACTAAGTGAGGCCGAGGGCCTGATTCTGAGGATATTTATGGGATCGAGCTGCACGCCGTAGCATGTTTCATTAATTTATGCCATGATTGGTTTGATATAGCGCTTGGGATGTAGGAGCCCCTCCAGAGTCTGTAAACACCCCCAGTGAGCGCAGGTACCTACTGAGTGTCGAGTGCCGAGTCCCGAGTGCTGAGTGATCGTGAGGAATGAGTGACTGTGAGGAATGAGTGATTGTGAGGTTGGAGTGAATGGGAGAACCGAGTGTTGATTGCCCTAAGAGGCTGTATATGATTTCATTATTGATATACATAGTTGCCCAATATCATTGCTTTGAAAACTTCTGAAAGATAATTTATCCGGTTTTTACTTGAACTTGACTTAAAACAAACTGATTTGACTTGATTTACCGAATTTGGGAATCATGTCTATTTTCCTTGCTGAGACTACTAAAAATACAATATATCTATGTAGCTCATCACTATCTTTCAGTTCCTTATTTGTTTTTATTACTTACTGAGTTGGTTGTACTCACGCTACACCCTGCACTTCATGTGTAGATCCAGGAGTTTCTGGACGCGGAGGGTGTTGATAGTTCTCGTATCTGATTATTGGAGATAGCGAGGTAGCTGCCTGGCATTCGCAGCCTTGCTTTCTTCTTATTTATCTCTCCTTTCGTTATATTTGGATTGCAGACTATGATAGTCGTGTTATTTTTGGACCGGTTATGTTTAGATGCTCATGACTTAGTGACACCCCGATGCTGGGGCTATTTTTCTGCACTTGTATTCTGAGTTTAAATCCTGTTTCTGAAAACCCTATTTTATTTACGTGCTTTTGATTTATCTTTCTGTGCAATATAGGAAGTGTTTTGAAAATGTCGGCATGCATAGTACCATCGATAGACGCAATCACGACAGGTTAGGAGTTGGGTCGTGACACTTGTGACACCAGGTCTTGGCACACACTAGTAGACTTGTGGTTTTGATTTTATTTTCTATGGTTATGATTACACTCAGCTGCATTCGTTTTAATCATTTTAAGCATGTTATTTATTAAATCTTTTAAATTAAGGAAAGTCATTTACTTGGAAAACCAATTAAAAAGGGAAGTTCACAAGATTTTTCACTGTTGGCTTGCCTAGCAACGGTGCTGGGCGCCATCACGACTTATAATAGAATTGGGTCATGACAAGTTTGGTATTTCACATGAGTACTGTGAGCAGTATTCTTACCGCAATTTGTTTTTTCATAACTTGCTTGATTTACACATGACTTTTAATATGAATATGTTACCGATTATTTTGAGTTGTATGTGGGACAAGTCTTTTACTCGATATGATACCGGAATAGTTATTTGAGATGATTACCGTTGTTTTAAATATTTTCATTGTCACTAGATATGCTTTATCATTTGAATTTACTGTTATCGAAACAAAATTACATGATTTGATAAAACTGAAATGCCCTATATTGTTTTAAAATATTTTACTACGAGTATATACAGATTATAAAGACAAATATAAATGGGAGTAGACTTTAAAGGATCCCGTATCTAACGACGGGTTCGTTAGAACTGGTGCACCTTGTAATTACCGATAATCGTTATAGCCCTCGCTAGTGGGAAGGTATAAGTAGCATACGGTTACTGATTTTCTTCGAGTAGGGACTACCGTTATATTTGAGTTCTTGCGAAGAAGTCCACAGTTATACCGATTACATGATCCATTCATTTAAACCTCCCAAATATGAATATTAATATTAAACAGTGTTTACCGAGCTTATTGCTGAATTGTCAATTGAACTATATTACATGAAAAATATGATAGACTGAAAATTATTTATTGTTTCCGAAAGGGCATTCCTATGATATTTTCTGTTTAATATACTAGCATATTTTTTAACTTGTCCCCAATTAAAAATGGTTGCAGTTAAGTATTATTACTCACTGAGCTAGCGACTCACTCTCCGCTATTTTTTTCCAGAGACAGCAGTTGACACAAGCGAGTATTTCGTTAATTAGAGCGCACATGTTGATAGTTGGTGAGACTCAAACTTGTTCGCGTGGGCAGAGATTTTATTTATTGTTATGGTATTTTCTTTGTACTCTTAGAGTCACTCCATAGTCATTCTTTTAGTGTCATAAGTATCCTTTCGTTATTATAGACTTATGTTGGGTATTGTACTTTCTTATCGAATTTGGAGATAAATTAGTATTTCTGGTTGTTAGTGAGTGGATTATTAAAGGTTGAGACTTATTTTTGTTAATTGATAAAATTATTGTCTTTGGGATTAATATTAGGATGTTTGGTTGTTGATTTTGAGACATGAAAGTTTTTGGATAGTCACAAAATAGGGAAAACTCTATACGATTTCTGTAAAATACTGATGAGGCTTACTTGGGAGCACTTGCTCCTGAGTGCCGTTCTTGATCCTAAATTGGGTCGTGACAGGCGGAGAGTATTTTTGAAATTGCAGTAGGCGAAGGAGGTTAGCGTTTGGTGTTCTTTTTTCTCGTGTGGAAACCAGATGTAGTTGATTCATGGGAGAGAATAAATAGGGAAGCAGAGTTTTCTAAAATTTGGCTATACAATGCCAACTTTTTTGGAATGTCTTTGCCAAACGTAATCTAAGGATAAAATTTTTTCAATTCATGTTATATGGTATCACACCGTGTCAATTTCTACCTGTACATGTAGGGTTGTCTGAGGGGAGGGTACTGAGACATTAAGGGTGAAGGTTACGAGGACGGTAAGGGTAAGGGGAGGGTTCCTTAAGAGTACTTTTCTTAAGGGTATTTAAGGTAAGGGTTAAGGGTATTTTTTTGGGTACCCTACCAGTCCTAAGGATGCGGTACCGGTTCTTAGGGGTAATTTTAGATTAAAAATTTTATAAATTTTTTTATTTAAATACAAACAAGCTTTAATGGATGAAAAAAATTCAAGGCTATGAAGTGCCTTTTATTTTATTTTATTCAACGCAAATATATGATTTCTAATACAAGTTACAAGTATTTATTTGTATTTTCACACTTGTAAAATAAAATTATATATTTTTTTTGAACAATTTACGTAATTTTTTTAATAACTTTTCGTGGCTCTTGGTTGAAATTGGTAGAACTTGTTCATCTGCGTCCCCTTCATCTCCGGTTGATTGTATTTAATTATATGCATCGTCGCTTTCTGGAATTATTTCTGGAAGGTCAAAGTTTCTTCTCTCCGCTTTAATCAATTCTCTGAATAAAATGGTAATCTCCAAGGTGTCTTCTGCCAATGAGTGTCTGTGGTCTCCAAGTTAATCATGCTACACTGAAAGCGCTTTCAGAAGCTACTGATGAAGCTTGAATAGTTAGCACATTTCGATCCATTCTTGAAAGAATCGGAAATGACTGTTCGTTCATTTTTAATATTTTAACAAGTCTTTATTTCCTTCATCAATGCAAATATCAATAATTCCCGCAAGCAAATAAACATCAAGCTCGTTAATTTGTGAAGATTGCGATTGACTAATCATTTGTCGAATAGAACCAAAAGGTCTATTTACATCAGTCTTTTTAAGAGGTTGAGATGATGAAGAAGTAGAGGCACCACTAGTTGGTGCCACACAGTTTATTTCTCTTTGATAATAGTCGTACATTACTTTATCATTTTGTTGAATACTCGCCAAACAAGTAGAAAGAGTTGGTTCTATTTCTAAATTAAAGTAAATTATTTTAATAAGTGTCTTTGCACCAATAACTTTTATTTGAGGATGTAAAATAGCAGTAGTAATGCAAATAACAGGAATAGGAAAAAAATATTTTTTAAAATTTTTCAACCATTATTTTAATATCATCTTTATAATCATCTTCTTGTTTGTACTCAAACATCGAAATTCTAGCTATATAAATTAACAAGCTAGAAATAGTTGGATAATATACGCCAAAAAATTCTTTACTAGCATAAAATTTTTTTCTAGAAAATGAATAAGATGAAAAGCTATATTCCAATCATCATCTATTATCATATCGTGAAGAGATTGAACATGGGAATTAAACATGTAGGTAATTGAAAAATGATATTTATAAGAACCAAACAACATATCATATACTGAATTTCATCTAGTTGCAACTTCTTTCGGAATTTTTCTAAAGGTAATTCACAAGATTCACAATGCATCTTAAATTCTCTACATCTAGCAGGCATTTGAGAGCGAAAAATATAACCAACCGCAAATCTAATTTTGTCAGGAGTAGTGCCAAATAAAGTAAATCCATCTTGAATAACTAAGTTATAAATATGACATGCATATCTAATATGAAATAAATCCGCAAAATATGTGTAACGACCCAGCCAGTCATTTCAAGAATTTAAGCTCCGTTCGGCGGCGTAAGGTTGTAACGACCCGGTCGGTTGTTTCGAGAGTTATAACCCTGTTCCCCCATTTCCTACTTCATTCGTGTTCTACAACTGTATTATGTCTTACCGGGTCAGTTGGTTCGGTTCCGGAGTGGTTTTGGAGTGAATTGAGATACTTAGTCTCTTAGGAGAAGGTTTAAGTTGGAAAAGTTGACCGGATATTGTCTTATGTGTAAACGACCTTGGATTTGAATTTTTATGGTTCCGTTAGCTCCGGTAGGTGATTTTGGACTTAGGAGCGCGTCCGAAATGTGAATTGGAGGTCCGTAGTAAAATTAGGCTTGAATTGGCGAAAGTTGGAATTTTGGCGATTTTGGCCGGCAGTGGAAATTTTAATATCGGGGTTGGATTCGATTTCCGGAAGTTGGAATAGGTTCGTGGTGTCATTTTTGACTTGTGTGCAAAATTTGAGGTTATTCGGACGTAGTTTGGTAGGTTTCAACATCGTTTGAAGAACTCGGAAATTTAAAAGTTCTTAGGCTTGAATTCGTGTGTAATTTGCGTTTTTGATGTTGTTCGAGGTGATTTGATGATTTGACTAAGTTCGTATGATGTTGTGGGATATGTTGGTATGATTGGTTGAGGTCCCGAGGGCCTCGGGTTGATTTTGGGTGATTAACGGAACAAGTTTGGAATTTGGAAGGCTGCTGAAGTTGAACTCAGCTGTCATACTCGCACCTGCGGATGTCTCATCGCAGGGGCGAGTCCGGAGAAGCTAGCAAGAGATCGCAGATGCGAGATTGGAGGAGCTAGGCAAAAGGCGCAGGTGCGATGAAGTTCCCGCACCTGCGATGGTTGCAGAAGCGGATTATGTGGCGCAGGTGCGTGTTTGGACTGCAGCTGCGATGGGCTTCCGCACCTGTGATGGCCGTAGATGTGGTCAACTGATCGCAGAAGCGAAGGCTGGATTTTTAATGATTTTCCGCAGAAGCGGAACTTTGTCTCGCAAAAGTGGTTCCGCAGATGCGGTAAATGAGCCGCAGGTGCGAAAAACCTGGGCAGGATATTTAAAAACAAGGGTTCACGATTTTAGTCTTGTTTGAACATTTTGGACTTGGGCTTATGCGATTTTGAATTGGATTTTCGTGGGGATTTCAGAGGTAAGCATCTTGTACTCATTTTTGATCATTAAACTTGTTTCCCCAATGTTTTTCCTACTTAGATTGTGTGGTGTTGTGGTGAATTTTGGGAAATTAGGGCTTGAGAATTGGAGAGTGAATTTTGGGGTTTTGAGTGACCAAATGAGGTCGGATTTTGGTAAATTTGATATGGATAGACTCGTGCTTACGGGTTTTGTAACTTTTGTCGGATTTCAAAATGTGGGCCCAGGGGCCGGGTTCGAGCCGATTTTGAATTTTGGCTATGAATTGGTGCTGTTCTTGTGGAATTGATTCCTTTAGCCTATATTGATCGTATTGTATTGCTTGTGAGTAGATTCGGGATGTGTGGAGGCCGATTTGAGAGGCAAAGGCGTCGCGGAGTAGAATTTTGGCTTGGTTTGAGGTAAGTAACGCTTTCAAACTTAGTTCTGAGGATTCGAAACCCCGAACTACGTATTATTTGATTAGTATTGAGGTGATGCACATGCCAAGTGACGGGCGTGCGGGCGTGCACCGTGAGAATTGTGACCTGGGTGATCCCATGGCACCGATTAATGACTCTATCCTGTTGATATCCATGTTTTCTTAGTGTAATAAAGTAATTGAGCTGAAAACCATGCTAGATATCATGCTTAGGCTTTGTGCCGGTATTGTTTGGACCCTTAGCGGTCGTTTCTTGCTGTCATCTCACTAGTTTCCATCTAATATTCCATACTCAGTCATGATCATGCATTGTTGTATCTCAGTCTCAGTTATTTATTGATTTGTCATATCATTGTTCCGGGTTGTTTCATGACATTGTGAGCCTGTGGTGTGGCTGGAGAGGTTAATGATTAAGTGAGGCCGAGAGCCTGGTTATGAGTGACAGTTATGGAATCGGGCTGCACGCCGCAGCGGTTATATTGATGATTTTGATAGTGCTTGGGCTGCAGGAGCACCTACAGAGTCTGTAACACACCCCCAATGAGCGCAGTTGTTATTATTGAGGGATGGATCTTCCCTGGACATGGATCTTGTCCGAAGCATTTATTCTTGGAGATGGATCTTCTCCACAGGGCTGGATTGGCCTTCCTCGATACTGAGTGACTGTTGTCAGTGATGTGTATATATTCCGGGATGGATCTTCCCTGGGCCGCATGAGCCATATACAGTACCGAGTGGTTGAGAAACTGAGAGTGTGAGCACATGAGGCTGATAGCATGGTACATTCCATACAGCATGTGCATTGGCATGTAGAGGTAGCAAAGATATATTCTTTACACTGTTCGTATATGTTCTACTTTACTGTTTTGAACTGCCTATTAAATTGAAAGCATGCCTACGATTCTGCACAGTTATCTCTGTTCTTATCTGTATTGGTTGAGTTCGTCACTACCTTTCAGTCTAAAGTTTGGACTTGTTACTTATTAAGTTGGTGTACTCACGTTACCCCATGTACCTTGTGTGCAGATTCACGCACTTTTGGTCCCAGTGGCAGTCGCTGATCGAGGCTTCAGGCTTTAGGAGACTATCGAGGTATCTGCACGGCGTTCGCAGGCCTTGACTCTCCTTCATTATCTCCAGATGTATTCAGTTTGTTCCTTTAAACATTGTAATAGACTATGTTCTCTTCTAGACACTTATGCACTCAGTGACACCCCAGTTTTGGGCAATTTTATCATAATTTGGAATATACTTTGTTTTCAAAAATGTTCCTTAAAGAATTGTCGCTTCCGTGCTTATTGTTTAAAGATGTTTTTGCGGTGTTGGATTATTGAGTTGAGGCTGGACTAGTTCCACGATAGGCGCCATCATGACGGGTCGAGGTTTGGTTCGTGACAAAGGTCTTGAAGAACTTCATATTATGTGTATCGACTTGCGTGCATGGTTGAATTTAGTTATCGGATGATCCGGAGTTGAATTGGAAAAAGGATTCTAGTTTTGGAAGTTTAAGCGATGAGAATTTGACCGGAATTTGACTTTTGAGTAAACGGCTCGGGAATGAGTTTTGGCTTATGTCAGCAGCTTCGCATGGTGATTTTGAATTTAGGCGCGTGTCCGGATTTGGATTTAGAAGTCCGTAGGTTAAATTGGAGCATTTCGGCGAAGATTGAAAAAGTTGAAGTTTGGAAGATGGAAAAGTTTGACCAATAGTTGACTTTTGTGATATCGGGGTCGGAATGCGATTTCGAGAGTTGGAACGGCTCCGTTATGTCATTTGGGACTTGCCTGCAAAATTTGGCGTCATTCCGAGTTGATTTGATAGGTTTCGGCACGAGTTTTAGAAGTTGGAAGATTTGGAAGTTCATAAGTTCGATTCTTGGCGCAATTTGCATTTTCGGTGTTGTTTGATGTGATTCGAGACCCCGATGGAGTCCGTGTTAGGTTATAGAACTTGTTTATGTGTTTAGACGGGGTCCCGAGAGCCTCGGGTGTGTTCGGGGTGGGCTACGGGTCATTCCTCCTATTTTTCAACTGCTGAACCTGTAATCTGATTTTCTCTTTCACGTTCGCGAAGCACTTCCTGGCAGCCTCGTATTCCTTCTTCACGTTCGCATTCATCCTCCCGCGTTTGCATAGGTTCTCATACCTTCTTCTTTTCATTCGCGTCGCCTCACCCGCATTCGCAAAGGGTTTTTCTGGACAGCCTTATTTTCCTTCTTCGCAAACGCGAGCCTTTCTCCACATTCACGATGCATACAGACCCGTGCAGAATATAAGATTTCCAAATCGAGGTTTAGGCCATTTTTATCACAGTTTAACTTGTAGAGCTCGGTTTCGAGCGATTCTTTGTGGGTTTTTCAAGCAAATCGATTGGGTAAGTGTTCTTCACCTTGAATTTAATATATTCCATGATTTTATCTTTGTTTTTATCATTTAATTTGTGTTTTGAGTTGAGGAAAATGGTGGTTTTTGAAGAAAGTTTTCAAAATGAAAAATCATGATTTGAGGGACGAAATGGTATTGGAATTTGATATTTTTTGTATGGTTGAACTCATATCAGAATGGGTGTTCGGGTTTTGTGAAATTTGTTGGGTTCTGAGGTGCGGTTTCGGTGATCGACTTTCGGATCGATTTTTAGATTTTGATAAAGATTGAGGCTTTATGACCTAGAATATTTTCTTATGAGTTTTATTTGTTCTTTGAAGTTATTTTGGTTAGATTTGAGCTGTCCGGAGGTCATTTCACCCAATAAGTTCATTTTTGTGTATTTCGGTTTGTCTTCTTTGAGGTAAGTGTCTTGCCTAACCTTGTGTGGGGGATTTTCCCTTATGATTTGAGTCTTTTATGTTGATTGTAGTCCGTGTACGCGAGGTGACGAGTGCGTACTCGGACTTATTTGTGAAAAGTTGGCCTTTTATGGTTCTTAGGTCCTTATATTCACTGAGTATGAAGTGTTCTGGATATGGTTGAGTTCCTATTTACTAGTTTCACCTCTACATGTTTAAATTAGAATTAATTGCTTTAGGATTCACGCTTATTGCTTAGTTGACTCTTATTTGACTTAACTGAAGATTTTACCTCTTTTATTGTCATGATATCTTATCATAGCTGCTTATCTTTATTTGGAATTATTATTATCTCGTCCTATAATTGTTTAGTCTTAATTGAGGTTATGATTATCTTTCCGCTGTTTACCCTTAATTGAATTGTTGAATATCTTTCGTAATTGCTCAACCTTAAAAGAAGTTTAGATATCTTATATCTTAGTCGACTTGTCTTTATTTGGAATTAATTGACTCGTGTTAGCTTCCTTGTTGTTGAATTGTATATTATGGGGATCGTTGCTACATATTAGTTTTCCCTTGTTGAGTTGTTCTCTTTACGCCTAGCATTCTTTACTGTGGTTATTCCTTGTGAACTGGTTCTACCGTTTCTTTGTGATTTAAAGTTCTTGAGTTGATTTACTTGTTGTACCCTATATTATTGTCATTGTTGCTGTTGTACTTTTTGTGGTGAAGCACGAGGTTTATGCCGTGCGGTTGTTAACATTGTGATGCACGAGGTTTCTGCCGTGCGGTTGTTAACATTGTGATGCATGAAGTTTCTGTCGTGCGGTTGTTATTATGGGGTTGCACGAGGTTTCTGCCGTGTTATTATTACTATTGATATTTGCATATGTGGCGAGACAAGGCGAGATATATGTATTTGGGTTGCGCATGTGGCGAGACAAAGTGGTAACATTATTATGCACGTGTGGCGAGACAAGGCGGGCATTTACTTTACTATTGCACACGTGGCGAGACAAGGTGGGCTATGTCAGGGATTGATTTGTGATGGCCTGGGGGCATTCTGGTTATTGATTATTGTGTAGTGATTCACTTACCTGTGTGAGCTTTATCTTGTGAAAGTTGTGAGAAAACATTCTATGTGTGTTCCGTTCTTGTCACGACCCGAATTTCCCACCATCGGGAGTCGTGATGGCGCCTACTGTCAGAGCTAGGCAAGCCAAGTATTAAAACATTTTCTGATAACATCTCAACGATATAAATAAAACGAGTCATTTAATAAAAGCGAATGTCTTAAAAACATAGATAACTGAAAGCCAAATGCGGAAGTTTAAATACAACTCTACCCAGATCCGGTGTCACTAACTCACGAACTACTAAAGAGTGCTAAAAACAAGTCTAAATAGAAGTACATCAATGTTTGTCTCGGTACAAGGAAAACAAACTAATAACATAGAAGGGACTCCGGCCTGCGGACGACAGCTAGGCTACCTCGAAAGTCCCTGGACTGAAGTCAGCTCCCGATCAAATCCTACTGCTGAGGCCCAAAAGCTTCTCCTGGATCTGTGCAAAAAGATGCACAGAGTGTAGCATCATCACAACCGACCCCATGTGCTGGTAAGTGCCTGGCCTAACCCCGACGAAGTAATGACGAGGCTAGACAGGACCTACCAAAAACAACCTGTGCAGATATATATGTATATACAAGTGCAACGAAATAACAGTAGAAAATACCAATTAAGGCGGGGAGGGGACATGCTTAGGGGAAATACAGATGAAAACAACTTATCAGAAGTAAACACGAAACTACATGTGATGACCCGACCCGTCTTCTCATGTATTACAGCCCTGTTTTCCCTATTTACTGCTTCTTCATGTTTCATTATCAGCAACGAGTGAGTTATAGTTGAATTGAATTGGTTTGGATAGGAAATGAGACACTTAGTCTCTTTAAGGAAGGCTTAAGTTGGAAAGGTCAACCGGATGTTGACTTATGAGTTAGAAGGCTCGGATGTAATTTTCGGTGATTCGGTTAGCTTCGGGGGATGATTTGTGACTTGGGAGTGCGATCGGAATTGATTTTGGAGGCCCGGTGTAGAATTAGGCTTGAATTGGCGAGGTTAGTATTTTGGCGAATTTCGGTGGATGGGTGAGAATTTGATCCGGGGGTCGGAATGGAATTCCGAGAGTTGCTGTAGCTTCGTTAAGTGATTTTGGATTTGTGTGCAAATTTTCAGGTCATTCGGACATCATTTGGTCGGGTTTTTGATCGAAAGTGCATTTCGGAAATTCTTGAAGAACTTAGGCTTGAATCCGATGTGAATTGATGATTTTAGTGTTGTTAGGTGTGTTTTGATGATTGGAGCAAGTTCGTATGATGTTTTAAGACATGTTGGTGCTTTTGGCTGAGGTCCCGGGGGCCTCGGGGTGATTTCGGATGGCTAGCGGGATGAAATTTGGACTTGGAGACTTCAAATGTTGCTGATATCTGGTATTCTCGCTTCTGCGAGTCTTGGACCGCAGAAGCGGACCCGCTTAAGCAATGGGTTGACCGCAGAAGCGGTGAAGAGGCCTGGGCGCCTGGTTCCGCAAAAGCGTTGGCGTAGCCGCAAAAGCGGAATCGCTTATGCGATGTTGTGACCGCAGAAGTGGTTTGGTTCGAGAGTGGGATTTCCGCAGAAGCGGAAGGAATAGCGCGNGTATGGGTTATTACAGTTGGTTCGGGCCTATTCTGAGTATAGATGTGAGGTCCTGATCTTGTGTATGATTTCGGAAAGTGCAATGTGATTCTACGATTTATGGTCTAGATGGACTGTGAAATTTCAGCTATGTTGTATTGTCGGACCTATGTAAGATAGGGTGACGTGGGATCATCCCGGGTATATGCTTGGTAAAGTTATTCAGCTGTTGGTTAGCTTTTAGAACAACTCTGGATACGCTCGAGGACGAGCGTTTGCTTATGTTGGGGAGGATGTAACGACCCGACCCGTCGTATCAGGTATTACCGCCCCGTTTTCCTCATTTATTGCTTCTTCATGTTTCATTATCAGCAACGAGTGAGTTAGAGTTGAATTGAATTGGTTTGGATAGAAAATGAGACACTTAGTCTCTTTAAGGAAGGCTTAAGTTGGAAAGGTCAACCGGACGTTGACTTGTGAGTTAGAAGGCTCAGATGTGATTTCTGGTGATTCGGTTAGCTTCGGGGGGTGATTTGTGACTTGGGAGTGCGATCGGAATTGATTTTGGAGGCCCGGTGTAGAATTAGGCTTGAATTGGCGAGGTTAGTATTTTGGCGAATTCCGGTGGATGGGTGAGAATTTGATCCGGGGGTCGGAATGGAATTTCGAGAGTTGCTGTAGCTTCGTTAAGTGATTTTGGATTTGTGTGCAAATTTTCAGGTCATTCGGACATCATTTGGTCGGGTTTTTGATCGAAAGTGCATTTCGGAAATTCTTGAAGAACTTAGGCTTGAATCCGATGTGAATTGATGATTTTAGTGTTGTTAGGTGTGTTTTGATGATTGGAGCAAGTTCGTATGATGTTTTAAGACATGTTGGTGCTTTTGGTAGAGGTCCCGGGGGCCTCGGGGTGATTTCGGATGGCTATCGGGATGAAATTCAAGTTGAGGAAATGGCAGATTTTGCTGGTATCTAGTATGTTCGCTTCTGCGGAAATGGACCGCAGAGTTTTATATTCATTTTGTTCCGCGAGGGTTATGTTATTTCCACCATTTTTAAGCGAGCTTGGGAGCTATTGGACGGAATTGAAGGGGGATTTCGACTAGGTGTGATTGGAGGTAAGTCCCTTGGCCTAAATACATGGAACTTTGATAGATTTAACATGGAAATTGGTTGAAATTCATCAAAAATGGGTAAAGCTAGGGCTTGAGTTTTTGATATTTTAAATTGGGATTTGATAGGTCATTTGAGCTCGGATTTGGGAGTTCTTGGTATGTATGAACTCGTGGCGAGACGAGGAATCCGGTAATGTGAGTTTTGTAATTTTTCGAGAAGTGGGCCCGGGGCTCGGGTTTTTGCTAGTTTTGAGATTCTTGCTAATTTTCGATTGTTTTCGATTGGGTATTGTTCCCTTAGCATATTGTGATGTATTCGCTCTGATTTTGGTTAGACTCGACGCGCGTGGAGGCAGGTTTGAGGGGCAAAGGCGTCGCGAGCTAGGGATTTTGCCGGTTCGAGGTGAGTAATACTTGTAAATGATATCCTGAGGGTTTGAAACCCCGGATTCACACATCATAGTGCTGTATTGTGGTGACTTGCACACCAGGTATGAGCGTGGGGTAGAGCACCGTTGGGATGGTGACTTGGTCCGTCCCGGTTGTTGATTTTATTGCGTAATTGACTAAAACCTGCTTGATGCTATCGCGATTTGGGCTGATTGCCATGTTTTGGGCTTCGTGCCGATTATTTGAATCCTTTAGGGATTATTATCACTGTTTTCATGACACTTAGCATATTAAATGATTTCAGTCCTGAGTTAAACCCTGTTTTGAAATGTGTAGTCATATTGTTAAAGTTTAAAGACTTAAATTGCATTTTTCTGATGTTTTGAGTTAAAAGCTATTACTTGACATTGCCCGAGTGGCTCATTTGCATGTTCTGGACTGAGGATGGATCGGGCTACACGCCACAGCGATACTATGATGATATTGCGCTTGGGCTGTAGGAGCCCCTCCGGAGTCTGAACCCCCACAGTGAGCGCGGGTACCCAAATGGATCGGGCTGCGCGCCGCAGCGGTCATATTGCATTGCATTGCATTCATGCATTGGTTCCTGTTTGTACTACGTGTCATGACATTCAGCACTCTCATATCACTGGCATCCATGCTACTTCTTGTACTGTTTAGCAGACGCCCTGGTGTTAATTGTTTGTGGAGTGCTGTGCCCGAGGGGCTGACTTATGTGCGGACTTCCACTATCTGATTACGCATTCATTTGCTTGACTGTTAGAAAAAATGTTTTCAAAAGAGGTTTTAAACTGAGCCAGATATTTTCTAAAGGATTTTCACGGTTTTACTGTTTTCTCAAAGAGTTGTACTGTCCTATATAGCATGATGGAGTGCTCTTACGTGATTTCTTGCCTCTTAGTTATTATTTACTCTCATTACTCAGTGAGTTGGAAGTACTCACTTTACTCCCTGCACCTCGCGTGCAGTTGCAGGTATTGTTCACCCGGTAGCGGGTTATTAGCTGATTGAAGGTAGGGCTATTGTAGCTGAGCAAGGTGACCGCCAACGTTCGCGGCACCGGATGTTGTCTTTTGTTTTTTCCAGAATTTTTCTTTATATATTATTATTGGCCCTGTAGTTGTGTTCAGGTTTCTTTAGATGCTCGTGACTTGTGACACCCCGGTCGGGTTGTGTTGGGTTGTACATAATGGTTATTATTGCCGTTAAGCTATATTCACCTATTCGTTTATGTTTAATAAATGCTAAAGAGACGATTTGGGTTAGTTGGCTGGCCTTGTCTTCACGAGAGACGCCATCACGATCGGGTTTGGAAATTGGGTCGTGACACTACATCAGATCTCATAATCTATATAAGTGGTCGGCGTGCCACACGATCCCATTTCATAGTATAACTAGGTGGTCGGCGTGCCACACGATCCCATTTCATATTATATAAGTGGTCGGCGTGCCACACGATCGCATTTCATAATATATAAGTGGTCGGCGTGCCACACGATCCCATTTCATAATATATAAGTGGTCAGCGTGCCACACGATCCCATTTCATAATATATAAGTGGTTTCCCGGCAAGGGAGAATACGACTAAGCAGTTAAATCCTGGCAAGGGAGCAACAACAATAACTTACACGTCCCGGCAAGGGAATAATCACATCTCTCTCTCTTACGTTCATTTCTTACTTTTTAATCAAGTCAAAAATCGAGCCAACGCTCCCAAGAGTTTACACATCATATTTCCTTCTCATTCTCTTCATATCATATAGAAACCATCAATTAACAAGGAAGAGTCACTACAGAATCCCAATTAAGCACAAATAAAGACCCACGGTCATGCTAGACACCGGTGTATAGATACTCGTCACCATACCTATACACCGTACTCAACATTTAGCAATTAGCAAATAATACTCTAATCCTATTCCCTCAAGCCAAAGTTAGATCAAACACTTACCTCGAATGCTCCAAACTCAACTCAAGCCTCTAGTATAGCTTTACCCATCGAATTCGCTCCAACTCAGTCAAATCTATGAANGACTACATGATTTAGGTTTAGAAACTCATTAATTAATGAAGGAAGATGAAGGAAATGAGTGGGAATTTACTTACCCAAGAAGCTTTGGTGAAGAAGTGCTCAAAAATTCGCTCAAGAGCTGTGGAGAAGAAGAACTCGTGTGAAATATGGACTAAATCCCGTAGCTACTGTTTTGAAACTTAAAAAAAATCACTAGGCGTTTTTGTGCTACGCGTTCGCGACAGGAGTGTCGCGTTCGCGAATAAGGGGGAGCTGGCAAGCTACGCGTTCGCGAGGGAAGGACTGTGAACGTGAAGAGGAAGTACTGGGGGTCCAAAGAATTGGCCTACGCGAACGCGTCGACCATCACGTGAACGCGGAGAAGGAAAAGGCAAATCATCGCGATCGCGATGGCCTGAACGAGAACGCGAAGAAGGGAGTCCTCAAAGCTATGCGAACGCGAAGGGGGTACTGCGAACGCGAAGAAGGATTCTTCTATGTAAAAATTGCAGAAAAATTTGATGCCTTCCTAAGTTCAAAACCATCCCGAACACCTCCGAAAACACTCCCGAGCCCTTGGGGCTCCTAACCAATCACACACACTAACTCAACAACATCCTACGAACTCAACCGTGCGATCAAATTGCCAAAATATCATCAAAATCAATGAATTAAACGTCAAAATCATCACTTTTTCATCAAACTTCATAAACTTTCATTTTTAGATATTTAGGTCCGAAACACGTCAAATGACGTCCGATTTCAACCAAATTTCACAGAAAGTGCTTAAACCACATATAAGACCTGTACCGGGCGCCGGAACCAAAATACGGGCCCGATACCAACACGTTCTAATCAATTTCCTTTTCAAATTTCCATATTAATTTCTGAAAAACAATTTCGCAGAAAAATTCATTTCTCGGGCTCTCGACCTCGGAATTCAACTCCGGGCATATGCCCGAGTCTCATATTTTTCTACGGACCCTCCGGGACCGTCAAATCACGGGTCCGGGTCCGTTTACTCAAAATGTTGACCAAAGTCAACTTTATTCATATTAATATCAAAATTCATTAATTTTTACACAAAATTCATTTTAAGCTTTCCAGCTACGCGCCCGGACTGCGCACGCAAATCGAGGCAAGTAAAAATGAGGTTTTCAAGGCCTCGGAAGCACGTAATGAAAGAGAAAACAGGTGATGACTCTTTGGGTCGTCACATTCTCCACCTCTAAAACAACCGTTCGTCCTCGAATGGACAAAAGAAAGGAGTACCTGAGTCGGGAAATAGATGAGGATAACGGCTCCGCATATCAGACTCGGACTCCCAAGTCAATGCCTCAGGAGGCTGACCTCTCCACTGGATACGCATTGAAGGAAAACTCTTCGACCTCAACTGTCGAACCTGCCGGTCTAGAATAGCTACCGGCTCCTCCTCATAAGACAGATCCTTGTCCAACTGGACTGTGCTGAAATCTAATACATGAGCTGGATCGCCGTGATACCTCCGAAGGATGGACACATGAAACACTGGATGCACGGGTGACAAGCTAGGCGGCAAGGCAAGCCTATAAGCCACCTCTCCCATACGATCGAGAATCTCAAATGGACCAATGAACCTGGGGCTAAGCTTGCCCTTCTTCCCAAATCTCCTCACGCCCTTCATAGGCGACACTCGGAGCAAGACCCGCTCACCAACCATGAAAGCTACATCCCGAACCTTACGATCTGTATAACTCTTTTGCCGCAACTGAGCCAAACGAAGCCTGTCCTGAATGATCTTGACCTTATCCAAGGCCTCCTGAACTAGATCGGTACCCAATAACCGAGCCTCTCCCGGCTCAAACCATCCCACTGGAGACCGACATCGCCTACCATACAACGCTTCATATGGAGCCATCTGAATGCTGGACTGGTAGCTGTTGTTGTAGGCGAACTCTGCTAAGGGCAAAAACTGGTCCCATGAGCCTCCAAATTCAATGACATAGGCTCGGAGCATATCCTCCAATATCTGAATAGTCCTCTCAGACTGGCCGTCCGTCTGAGGATGGAACGCTGTGCTCAACTCAACCCGTGTGCCCAAGTCTCGCTGAACTGCACCCTAGAAACGCGAGGTAAACTGCGTACCCCGGTCCGAAATGATAGATACCGGCACACCATGAAGGCGAACAATCTCCCGGATATAGATCTCAGCTAACCTCTCGGATGAATAGGAGACTGCCACAGGAATAAAATGCGCTGACTTGGTCAGCCAATCAACAATAACCCATATCCAGTCGAACTTCTTCCGAGTAACCGGAAATCCAGTAACGAAATCCATGGTAATCCTCTCCCACTTCCACTCGGGAAGCTCAATCCTCTAAAACAAACCACCAGGCCTCTGATGCTCATACTTAACCTGCTGACAGTTCAAACATCGAGCCACATATGCAACAATATCTTTCTTCATCCCATGCCACCAATAATGCTGCCGCAAGTCCTGATACATCTTCGCGGCGCCCGGGTGAATAGAATACCGAGAACTATGGGCCTCCGCTAAGATCAACTCTCGAATCCCATCGACATTGGGCACACAAACTCGCCCCTGCAATCTCAAAACACCATCATCATCTAAGGTCACCTTCGTGGCACCTCCACGCTGCACCGTGTCTCTCAGGACACACAAATGGGGATCATCAAACTGCCGATCGCGGATACGCTCCAATAATGAAGAACGAGCAACCGTGCAAGCTAATACTCTGCTGGGCTCAGAAATATCCAACCTCACAAATCGATTGGCCAAGGCCTGAATATCCAAAGCAAGCGGCCTCTGGCTGGCCGGAATATAAGCAAGACTACCCATGCTGGCGGACTTCCTACTCAATGCATCAGCCACCACATTGGCCTTCCCCGGGTGGTACAAGATAGTAACATCATAATCTTTCAATAACTCCAACCACCTCCTCTGCCTCAAATTCAACTCCTTTTGCTTGAACAAGTATTGAAGACTCTTGTGATCAGTGTACACCTCATACGTCACACCATATAGATAATGCCTCCAAATCTTCAAAGCATGAACGATGGCTGCCAACTCTAGATCATGAACCGGATAATTCTTCTCGTGGATCTTCAACTGCCTCAAAGCATAGGCTATGACTCTGCTATCCTGCATCAATACTGCACCAAGCCCAATACGGGAAGCATCACAATAGACTGTATAAGGCCCTGAACCTGTGGGCGAAACCAATACCGGTGCCGTAGTCAGAGCTGCCTTGAGCTTCTGAAAGCTCGCCTCATACTTATCTGACCATCTGAACTGGGCACCCTTCTGGGTCAATCTGGTCATCGGGGCTGCAATAGATGAAAACCCCTCCACGAACCGACGATAGTAGCCTGCTAACCCCAAGAAACTCCGAATCTCTGTAGCTGATGCTGGTCGAGGCCAGTTCTTGACCGCCTCTATCTTCTTCGGGTCCACCTGAATACCCTCTACTGATACAACGTGACCCAAAAATGCAACCGAACTTAACCAGAACTCACACTTGGAGAACTTGGCATATAACTGACTATCCCTCAGAGTCTGAAGAACCACCCTAAGGTGCTGCTCGTGCTCCTCCTGGCTGCGGGAGTACACCAAAATATCATCAATAAAGACTATCACGAACATGTCCAAATATGGCCTGAACACTCAGTTCATCAACTCCATAAATGTTGCTGGGGCATTGGTCAACCCAAATGACATGACCATAAACTCATAATGCCCATACCGAGTGCGGAATGCTGCCTTAGGGACATCGGATGCCCTAATCCTCAGCTGGTGGTAGCCAGATCTCAAGTCTATCTTTGAAAATACCCTTACACCCTGAAGTTGGTCGAACAAATCGTCAATCCTCGGCAGTGGATACTTGTTCTTAATCGTCACTTTGTTCAATTGCCGGTAATCAATGCACATCCTCATCGAACCATCCTTTTTCTTCACAAATAACACCGGCGCACCCCAAAGAGAAACACAGGGTCTAATGAAACCCTTCTCCAACAAGTCCTGCAACTGATCCTTTAACTCTTTCAACTCTGGCGGGGCCATGCGATACGGCGGAATGGAAATGGGCTGGGTGCCCGGAGCCAGATCAATACAGAAATCAATATCCCTGTCGGGCGGCATACCCGGCAGGTCTGAAGGGAAAACCTCGGGGAACTCCCGAACAATAGGAACATAATCAATAGGAGGGACCTCTGCGCTGGAATCGCGAACATACGCCAGATAAGCTAAACACCCCTTCTCGACCATGCGTCGAGCCTTCACATATGAGATACACTGCGAGTGGCATGACCTGGGGTCCCTCGCCACTCCAAACGGGGCAAATCTGGTAAAGCCAAGGTCATGGTCTTGGCATGACAATCCAAGATAGCATGATACGGGGAAAACCAATCCATCCCTAATATAACATCGAAATCCACCATGTCTAAGAGCAATAAATCAACACGGGTCTAAGGACCCTCAAATACTACNACTTTCGAGGTATGCTAGCTGACGTTCGCAGGCCGGAGTCCCTTCTATGTTATTAGTTTGTTTTCCTTGTACCGAGACAAACATTGATGTACTTCTATTCGGACTTGTTTTTAGCACTCTTTAGTAGTTCGTGAGTTAGTGACACCAGTCTTGGGTAGAGAAATGTTAAACTTCCGCATTTGGTTTTCAGATATCTATGTTTTTAAGACTTCCGCTTTATTTTAAATGACTCGTATTATTATTATTGTTGAGATGTTATCAGAAAATGTTTTAACTGCTTGGCTTGCCTAGCTCCGACAGTAGGCGCCATCACGACCCCCGATGGTGGGAAATCCGGGTCGTGACAAGTTGGTATCAGAGCTCTAGGTTACATATGTCTCGCTACTCACGGACAAACTTAGTAGAGTCTGAGGGATCTGTATGGAGACGTCTGTATTTATCCCCCAGAGGCTACGGAGTTAGGAAAATCTCACTTTTGTTCTTTCTTGTCGTGCGATTCTGTTTCTCATTACTGATTATCCTTCTACTCTGTTCTTTCGCAGATGGCGAGAACACGTGCTTCCTCTTCTACCGCGCAGCAGCCCGAGCCCCCAGCAGCAGTTCCTACAAGGGGCAGAGGGCGAGGCCGAGGCCGTGCCAGAGGCCGAGGCAGGGGCAGAGCTCAGCCCCGAGCAGCAGTCGCAGAGGTGGAGCCTCATACCGATTATGATGAGTAGGTTCCAGCCCCAGCATCTCCGGTGGGCCCAGCTCAGGTCCTAGAAGGGTTCATAGCCACCCCAGTTCTTCAGGATGCTCTGGTCAGATTGGTAGGCTTTGTGGAGAGCGTCACTAGAGCGAGTTTGCTTCCAGTAGCACCATCCACTTCTCAGGCTGCGGACGTCAGCTAGGCTACCTCGAAAGTCCCTGGATTGAAGTCAGCTCCCGATCAAATCCTACTGCTGAGGCCCAAAAGCTGCTCCTGGATCTGTGCAAAAAGATGCACAGAGTGTAGCATCAGCACAACCGACCCCATGTGCTGGTAAGTGCCTGGTCTAACCCCGGCGAAGTAGTGACGAGGCTAGACAGGACCTACCAAAAACAACCTGTGCAGAAATATATGTATATACAAGTGCAACGAAATAACAGCAGAAAATACCAATTAAGGCGGTGAGGGGACATGCTTAGGGGAAATACAGATGAAAACAACTTATCAGAAGTAAACACGAAACTACATCAGATCTCATAATCTATATAAGTGGTCGGCGTGCCACACGATCCCATTTCATAATATATAAGTGGTCGGCGATCCACACGATCCCATTTCATAATATATAAGTGGTCGGCGTGCCACACGATCCCATTTCATAATATATAAGTGGTCGGCGTGCCACACGATCCCTTTTCATAATATATATAAGTGGTTTCCTGGCAAGGGAGAATACGACTAAGCAGTTAAATCTCGGAAAGGGAGCAACAACAATAACTTACACGTCCCGGCAAGGGAATAATCACATCTCTTTCTTTTACGTTCATTTCTTACTTTTTAATCAAGTCGAAAATCAAGCCAACGCTCCAAAGAGTTTACACATCATATTTCCTTCTCATTCTCTTCATATCATGTAGAAACCATCGATTTAACAAGGAAGAGTCACTACAGAATCCCAATTAGGCACAAATAAAGACCCACGGTCATGCTAGACACCGGTGTATAGATACTTGTCACCATGCCTATACACCGTAGTCAACATTTAGCAATTAGCAAATAATACTCTAATCCTATTCCCTCAAGCCAAAGTTAGATCAAACACTTACCTCGAATGCTCCAAACTCAACTCAAGCCTCTAGTATAGCTTTACCCCTCAAATTCGGCTCCAACACAGTCAAATCTATAAAATAATGACCTTAAAATATTAATAATAGCTAAACAAACTAAACCCAATGCCTAAATATGAATTTCTAAGCTTTCTTCCCAAAATTCCACAAATCGATCCCGGGCCCGCTTGGTCAAAACACGAGGTTCGAACCAATTCCATGTTACCCATTCCCCCACGAGCCCGGATATACAATTTGTTTTCAGATTCGACCCCAAAACGAGGTCTAAATCAAAGAAAATCGAAAAGCCCTAACTCTACCCTTTTCCACCAATTTCAACCCTAGACTACATGATTTAGGTTTAGAAACTCATTAATTAATGAAGGAAGATGAAGGAAATAAGTGGGAATTTACTTACCCAAGAAGCTTTGGTGAAGAAGTGCACAAAAATTCGCTCAAGAGCTGTGGAGAAGAAGAACTCGTGTGAAATATGGACTAAATCCCGTAGCTACTGTTTTGAAACTTAAAAAAAAATCACTGGGCATTTTTGTGCTACGCGTTCGCGACAGGAGTGTCGCGTTTGCGAATAAGGGGGAGCTGGCAAGCTACGCGTTCGCGAGGGAAGGACTGCGAACGCGAAGAGGAAGTACTGGGGGTCCAAAGAATTGGCTTACGCGAACGCGTCGACCATCACGCGAACGCGGAGAAGGAAAAGGCAAATCATCGCGATCGCGATGGCCTGAACGCCATATTACAGAAAGCACTTAAACCACATATATGACCTGTACCGGGCGCCGGAACCAAAATACGGGCCCGATACCAACACGTTCTAATCAATTTCCTTTTAAAATTTCCATATTAATTTCTGAAAAACTATTTCATAGAAAAATTCATTTCTCGGGATCTCGACCTCGGAATTCGACTCCGGGCATATGCCCGAGTCTCATTTTCTACGGACCCTCCGGGACCGTCAAATCACGGGTCCGGGTCCGTTTACTCAAAATATTGACCAAAGTCAACTTTATTCATATTAATATCAAAATTCATCAATTTTTACACAAAATTCATGTTTAAGCTTTCCGGCTACGCGCCCGGACTGCGCACGCAAATCGTGGCAAGTAAAAATGAGGTTTTCAAGGCCTCGGAATCACGGAATGAAGGAGAAAACAGGTGATGACCCTTTGGGTCGTCACGGTTCTTTTTCTTATGCTTATTTGCTGGTATGGACTATGTTAGGACACTTGCATAATCATACACGTAGTTAAGCATTTTTATCGGATAAGAGTTTTTCTTGATATTGTTGAGTATAGACGCACACCCTTGTTACTTGCCTTCTATGTGAAAATGGCTCTATTGGCACGTGAGTCTGTAGTGCGGTTATGAGGTGTGATGAAGGCACATGATGCCAAGTGTTAGGGTTTAGGTATTGAGACCCGTGAGTAGTGATTCGTCCGAGGTTTAGTACCTCGTGGAGTTTGTTGACTAAAACCTAATGTAAAAGCATTTGTAGTTGCTGAGTTATTACTTGTCCTTGCTATATATGTTATTCCGGATTTAGGTTGTGTTCCGTTCATTCTTCAGTGTCATTTTTATGGTATTCCGCTGATACTTGTTGTTTCCTCTCTTATTGCAATTACTGTACTGTTAGCCATATTGCGTATTCTTTATGTAGATATCATATTCTGTTGTTCCTATACTTATACTTGTTTGGATTGTTAGACCAGTGGGTGTCTCGACTGTTCCTCGTCACTACTCCACCGAGGTTAGTCTCGATACTTACTGGGCACCGCTGTGGTGTGCTCATACTACATTTTTGTACATTTTTTTGTATAGATCGAGGTGTTTGATCGTTAGTAGTTGTGCGGATTCTTGCTGCGGAGACTCAAGGTAAACCTACTGCTGCATTCGCAGGCTTCAGAGTCACCTTCCTATTTTGTATTCACACTGTTTATTCCTATTTCTGGACAGTTGTATTTAGAAGTTTTCTAGCAAACATTCTGTAGAGCTTATGACTTGTACTACCGGTTTTTGGGAACTGTTAATTTTAAGAGATTTCTATTTTAAATTGTTAGATGTTATCTCAATAATGTTGTTGTTTCAATTAATGTTAGGCTTACCTAGTCCCTAAGACCAGGTGTCGTCACGATACTCAACGGAGGGGAAATTGGGTCGTGACAAGTTGGTATCAGAGCTCTAGTTTCATAGGTGTTACGAGTCATAAGCGAGTTTAGTAGAGTCTTGCAGATTGGTACGGAGACGTCGGTGCTTATCTTCGAGAGGCTATGAAACTATTAGGAAAATCTCACTTCTTTCATTCGTATCGTGCGAGCTTATTGATCTTGGAGTTTGAACTATTATCATTTCATTCTCTTACAAATGGTGAGGACACAAGTTGCAATTATCGATGATGCTGCTCCCGGAGCAGGTGTCGCTAGAGGCAGAGGCATAGGCTGACAAGGAGTATGTGCCGCAGCTAGAGCTCCTACCAGAGCAGAAGTTGAGGAGCCGCCAGTAGTTCCAGTTAGGGGCAGGTACCGAAGGCGCCTGTTGTTACCCCTGGCTTCAGGTGACTTTCGCACGGTTCCTAAGCATGTTTGGTACATAGGCTCTGGCGGGGTTGATTCCGATTGCACCAGCTACTTCACAGACCGGGGCAGGAACTCAGACTCCCGCCGCCCACACCCAGACCAGCGAGTTCATATTGGTCGGGTTCCAGGTGTCATGGCGACACAACCTGTGGTTCTAGTTCAGCCTGTGGTCAGGGTAGCAGCATCTGAGGAAGAGCAGCTTAGACTTGCAAGGTTCAAGAAATATGACCCTCCTACATTCAGTGGTTTGGCTTCAGAGAGTGCATAGGGTTTTCTAGAGGACTGCCATCAGATTCTCCGCACTATAGGTATTGTTGAGACGAGTGGGGTTGCTTTTACTACGTTCCAACTTAAGGAAGCGGCTTATCAGTGGTGGCGGGCATATGAGTTGGGTAGCCCGGCCGATGCAGTTTCACTTACATGGGTTCAATTTTCGGAGATGTTCTTGAGAGAGTTTCTAAATCAGTCCCTTTGGGATGCATGGCGTGGAGTTTGAGCAGCTGAACGGAGTAAGCCGTTAGATTTAGTAATTTGGCTAGTCATGCTCCTTCCTTGGTCACTACATTAGAGAGCGTGTCCGTAGATTCATTGAGGGGCTCAGACATGATATTCGGTTCAGCATGGCTCGAAAGTTAGAGTCAGATGTTTTATTTCAGCAGGTGGAAGGGATCGCTCGCCGGTTGGAGGGCATGCCGGACAGGGAGCGAGAGGACAGGTCGGGCCATGAGAGAGAGGACAGGCGAGGTTAGGAGAGAGAGGTCAGTGAGGCGAGGAGGCCTCGTAGGCCGGAGAGATCTACTGGTCCTTATTTTGGAGGCAGGGTACGGCATGGTAGGGGTTTTGTGGGTCAACCAGTTCAATTTGCACTTCTGGCTTCGTACAGTGTTTCAGGTGCTCATGGGTCTCAAGGTACCCGTACTGCACAGTTTCCACAGCCACGTCAGTAGAGAGGTTGCTTTGAGTGTGGAGATACCAGCCACCTGGTGAGAGATTGTCCCAGACTCAGAACAGATGTGTCACACCGGGGTATTCAGGCGAGTAGAGGGCGCAGGAAGGGGAGGCCCGGCTCGTTGATGTGTTCCTATAGTAGGCTTGAGGCTGCTGCGTCAGATGATGCCATACAGTTATGCTTTTGATTTGTTGCAGAGGGGCACCATTCGTATTTTTGTTTTGGTTTTGCTTATCGGGACGAGTTCCCTTAATAGTTTCTTCACTTATGGGTGTGTTTCGTAATCAACACTCTGTTTATGTGTTTTCCCCTATTGGGAGACTTTATAAGTGGTAGCCCGTGTCTATCGTTGTTTTATTCATTATTGACAGTTATGAGGCTAGAAGTGAGTTCCTATTGTCCATTATGGTAGATTTTGATGTGACTCCTGAGTATTTTTGGTTATGATTTGTGATTTGATACTCTACCGGGGTGAGAGTTCAGTAAGTGTTGTGATTTCATTGGAAGAATTGAGTTAGTGGAAGATTCCTATTGGTATGATGTGTATTTGATCTGTGATTCAAAGTTGAGGGTGAGACCCTCGCGATCCCATGTGATTTGATATGTTTGAGCCAGGCTGCGTGCCTCGCTAGAGAGTTATACCAGGATGAGGTCCTTATGATTGTTCATGTACTTTGATTTTCCTATTTAAATTGATTCGTACCATAATACTGATAGAGAGTCATGCCTGTCGGGCTTGTTTGATATTTCCCTTATGTGTTTCTCTTTACATATTCAATCATTTTCGTTCTGTGCTTCTTGAGTTTTAGCTTGCAGGGTGTGTGCCCGGTAGTGTTAGTTGTGACTTGTGGATTCGGGTGTATAGTTAAGAGGTCTTTATGGTTCTTGCATCATCGACAGTGTTGTGGAGGTTTGAAATGGGTTCCTATGGGATATGAGACTAATGCTCAGTGCTGGTTTTGATTACGGGCAGCTCTTGTGATCAGAAGCGTTATTATGGGCCTATGTGTGGTGTGTTATGTTGTGTGGTCGTACCTTGTGGGTGTAGGCATGAGTTGTTGTAGCTGGTTAAGATTGATACCGAACACGAAATTGGAATCGGGTCTTTTGGAAATGAATGGAAGGTGAGGATTTTGGCTATAAGGCTTATCAGTGTTGGTAGAAAGGCTAAATTACAGTTGGGATGGTGTCGTCAGGCTTATGTGGATTGGGGTGACGTAGGGTCACCCACGGGTGTATGCTGGAAGTGTGCATTCAGTGATTTGATGACTTCGAGGCGAATCTTGGCACGTAACGACCCGGCCAGTCATTTCAATAATTTAAGCTCCGTTCGGCGGTGTAAGGTCTTGAACAACTTCATATTATGTGTATCGACTTGTGTACATGGTTGAATTCAGTTACCGGATGATTCAGAGTCGAATTGGAAAAAGGATTCTAGTTTTGGAAGCTTAAGCGGTGAGAATTTGATCGAATTTGACTTTTGAGTAAACGGAATGAGTTTTGGATGATGTCATCAGCTTTGCATGGTGATTGTGGACTTAGGCGCGCGTCCGGATTTAGATTTGGAAGTCCGTAGGATAAATTGAAGCTTTTTGGCGAAGATTGGAAAAGTTAAAGTTTGGAAGATGGAGAAGTTTGACCAACAGTTAAATTTTTTGATATCGGGGTCAGAATGAGATTTCGAGAGTTGGAACAGCTCTGTTACGTCATTTGGGACTTTTTTGCAAAATTTGGCGTCATTCCGGGTTGATTTGATAGGTTTTTGGACGAGTTTTAGAAGTTGGAAGATTTGGAAGTTCATAAGTTCGATTCTTGGCGCGATTTGCATTTTTGGCTTTGTTTGATGTGATTCGAGACCCCCGATGGAGTCCGTGTTAGGTTATAGAACTTCTTTGTGTGTTTAGACGGGGTCCCGGGGGCCTCGGGTGTGTTCCAGGTGGGCTACAGGTCAAGTCCTCCTATTTTTGAACTGCTAAACCTGTAATCTGGTTTTCTCTTTCGTGTTCGCAAAGAGTAATCTTGGAGGCAGGAACATTTGATCTTCGCGTTCGCATGCCTCGTCCCGCGAATGCGTAAGCCTGCCCATCCCTTCACCGCGTTTGCGTTCAGTCACCGCGTTTGCGAAGCACTTCCTAGCAGCCTCGCATTCCTTCTTTGCGTTCGCATTCATCCTCCCCCGTTCGCGTAGGTTCTCATCCCTTCTTCTTCGCGTTCGCGTCGCCTTACCCACGTTCGTGAAGGGTTTTTTTTGGACAGCCTTGTTTTCCTTCTTCGCGAACCTGGAGAAATGCATACAGACCTGGGCAGAATATAAGATTTCCAAATCGAGGGTTAGGCCATTTTTATCACATTTTGACTTGTAGAGCTCGATTTTGAGCGATTCTTTCTGGGTTTTTTAAGAAAATCGATCGGGTAAGTTTTCTTCACCTAGAATTTAATATATTCCATGATTTTATCTTTATTTTTATCATTTAATTTGTGTTTTGAGTTGAGAAAAATGGTAATTTTTGAAAAAAGTTTTCAAAATGAAAAATCATGATTTGAGGGACGAAATGGTATTGGAATTTGATAATTTTGTATGATTGAACTCATATCATAATGGGTGTTCGGGTTTTGTGAAATTTGTCGGGTTCTGAGGTGCGGGCCCGGGGGTCGACTTTTGGACCGATTTTTAGATTTTGATAAAGATTGAGGCTTTATGACCCGGAATAGTTTTTATGAGTTTTATTTGTGCTTTGAAGTTATTTCGGTTATATTTGAGCCGTCCGGAGGTCATTTCACCGGAGAAGTTCATTTTTGAGTATCGATTTGTCTTCTATGAGGTAAGTATCTTGCCCAACCTTGTGTGGGGGATTTTCCCTTAGGATTTGGTCTTCTATGTTGATTGTAATCCGTGTACGCGAGGTGACGAGTGCGTGCTCGGACTTATTTGTGGAAAGTTGACCTTTAGGGTTCTTAGGTCCTTATATTCACTGAGTATGAAGTGTTCTTGATATGGTTGAGTTCCTATTTACTAGTTTCACCTCTACATGTTTAGATTTGAATTAATTGCTTTAGGATTCACTCTTATTGCCTATTTGACTCTTATTTGACTTAACTGAAGATTTTACCTCCTTTATTTTCATGCTATCTTTTCATAACTGCTTATCTTTATTTGGAATTATTATTATCTCGTCCTATAATTGTTTAGTCTTAATTGAGGCTATGATTATCTTTCCGTTGTTTATCCTTAGTTGAATCGTTGAATATCTTTCGTAATTGCTCGACCTTAAAAGAAGTTTAGATATCCTATATCTTAGTCGACTTGTCTTAATTTGGAATTAATTGACTTGTGTTAACTTCCTTGTTGTTGAACTGTATATTGTGGGATCGTTGCTACATATTGGTTTTCCCTTGTTGAGTTGTTATCTTTACGCCTAGCATTCTTTATTGTGGTTATTCCTTGTGAATTGGTTCTACCGTTTCTTTGTGATTTGAAGTTCTTGAGTTGATTTACTTGTCGTACCTTGTATTATTGTCATTGTTGTTGTTGTACTTGTTGTGGTGAAGCACGAGGTTTCTGCCGTGCGGTTGTCGACATTGTGATGCACGAGGTTTCTGCCATGCGGTTGTTGTTATGGTGTTGCACGAGGTTTTGTTTGTGCTGTTATTACTATTGATATTTGCACATGTGCTTATATATATATATATATATATATATATATATATATATATATATATATATATATATAT
>NW_017674919.1:65292-69059 GCF_001879085.1 Nicotiana attenuata
GGGGGAGGTTGCGCATGTGGCGAAACAAGGTGGGAACATTATTATGCATGTGTGACGAGACAAGGCAGGCATTTACTTTACTATTGCACACGTGGCGAGACAAGGTGTGGTATGTCAGGGATTGATTTGTGATGATTTGTGATGGCCTGGGGGCATTCTGGTTGTTGATAATTGTGTAGTGGTACACTTACCTGCGTGAGCTTTATCTTGTGAAGGTTGTGAGAAAGCATTCTATGTGCTGTCCGTTCTTTTCCTTATGCTCATTTGCTGGTATGGACTCTGTCAGGACACTTGCACAAGCTTACACGTAGTTAAGCATTTTTATTGGATAAGAAGTTTTCTTGATATTGTTTAGTATAGATGCACACCCTTGTTACTTGCCTTCTATGTGAAAGTGGCTTTATTGGCATGTGAGCCGTCAGTACGATTATGAGATGTTATGAGGGCACAAGATGCCAAGTGTTAGGGTTCAGGTATTGAGACCCGTGAGTTGTGATTCGTCTGAAGTTCGGTACCTCGTGGAGTTTGTTGACTAAAACCTGATGTAAAAGCGGTTATAGTTGCAGAGTTATTACTTGTCCTTGTTGTATATGTGATTCCGGATTTAGGTTGTGTTCCATTCACTCTTCTGTGTCATTTTTATTGGTATTCCGCTGATACTTGTTGTTTCCTCTCTTATTGCAATTAGTTTATTGTTAGCCACATTGCGTAATCTTTTATGTAGATATCATATTCTGTTGTTCGTATACTTATACTTATTCACTTTATTTCACCAGTGTGTGACTGGACGGTTCCTCGTCACTACTCCATCGAGGTTAGTCTTGATACTTATTAGGCACCACTGTGATGTACTCATACTACACTTCTGTATATTTTTTTTGTACAGATCCAGGTGTTTGATCGTTAGTAGCTGTGCGGATTCTTGCTGTGAAGACTCAAGGTAAACCTGTTGCTGCATTCGCAGGCTTCAGAGTCACCTTCCTATTTTGTATTTGTAACGACCCGACCCGTCGTTACGGGAGTTACCGCCCCGTTTTCCCCGTTTTATGCTTCTATATGTTTCATTATATGTGTTTGGAAAATTTGAAGTAATTCGGATAGAGTTCGGTTAGAAATGAGACAATAAGTCTCTTTATGAGAAGGTTAGTTTGGAAAATTCAACTGAATATTGACTTATGAGTTAGAAGGCTCGGAATGGATTTCCGATGATTCGACTAGTTCCGGGGGATGATTTGTGACTTAGGAGCGCAATCGGAATTGAATTTGGAGGTCCGGTGTAGAATTAGGCTTGAATTGGCTAAGGTTGGATTTTGGCGAATTCCGGATGGTAGGTGAGATTTTGATCCGAGGGTCGGAATGGAGTTCCGAGAGTTGCAGTAGCTCCGTTAGGTGATTTTGGATATGCGTGCAAAGTTTTAGACCATTCGGAGGTGTTTAGGTCGGGTTTTAGATCAAATGCAAGTTTCGGAAGTTTTAGTTAACTTAGGCTTGAATCCATGGTAATTCGATAATTTTGGTGTTTACGATAGTGTTTTTATGCTACGAGCAAGTTCGAATGAAGTAATAGAACATCTGTGCATTTGGTTGAGGTCCCGAGGGCCTCGGGGTGAATTCGGGTGGTTAAACGAGAGTTTTGAGGTGTAATTGCAGGTCAGATTTTTCTGTCATCTGGTCTTTCCGCTTCTGCGGAAATGGACCGCAGAAGCGGTACCGCAGAAGCGGGTACGTGGTCGCAGAAGCGGTCGTGGTCGGCTAGGGAAATTCCGCAGATGCGGAAGGTGGCTCGCACCAGCGGGTCCGCATAAGCGGACAATGTGCCGCAGAAGCGGTTTTGAAGGAACCGCAGAAGCGGACTTCGCGTCGCATAAGCGAAGTCCGGGCTTCTAAGTGAAAACCGCTTAAGCGGAAATGTGGCCGCAGAAGCGGTCCCGCATAAGCGAAAGCGGGACCGCAGAAGCGAAAATCGCTGGGCGACAGAAGGGTTTTAAAATAATATTTCATCCGCGACCCTTTCATATTTTCCTCTATTGTTGACGTTCTTAAGAGCTTTGAAGAAGGAAATTCGAGGGTTTTGACTGAGAATCACTTAGAGGTAAGTTCCTTCGCCTAAATATTCGAATTTATGGTAGAAATTACATGTAAATTGTAGAAAATTCATCAAAAACGGGTCAAGCTAGGGCTTGGAAAGCTGTGATGTAAAAATAGAATTTGGAGGGTCAAACGAGCTCCGATTTTGGTAAACTTTATATGCACAGACTCGTGGCGAGATGAGGAATCTGTTGGTGTGATTTTCGGAATTTTTCGAGAAGTGGGTCCGGGGCTCGGGTTTTACCAACTTCGTGAATTTTAGTACTTTTCGAGTATTTTTGAATGGGTTATGTTTCTTTAACCCATATTTATGTATTCGTTGTGATTTTGACTAGATTCGACGCACGAGGAGGTCGATACGAAAGGAAAAGGCATTGCGGACCATTCTACGGCCGGTTAGAGGTGAGTAGTTTGTATAGATGATGGCCTGAGGGTTTGAAACCCCGGCTTATCACATTGTGACGCTACTGTAGGGCGTGACTCGCACCCCATGGCAGGTGCGGGATTAGTTATGACTGGGGATTGAGACTTAGTCGATCCCGAACAAGAATGTTTCTATATTGGCGACTGATACGCACCCTGTATTGAATATATCTGGGCTTATTGCCGTGTTTGGGGCCTTGTGCCGATCTGTAGCATCCTTAGAGGATGAATGTCATTGTGATAGCATGCTTTGTATAATCATTGATCTCAGTCCTGTGTTTAATCACTGTTATGAAATGCTAAGTCACTTTTCCTGAAGTTAAATATCTAAAGTATATTCTCCTTAATAAATTGGAAATTGGGAAATTAATTGAATCTGTTACATGACTCATATGCATATTGTGGACTGTGTATGGATCGGGCTGCACGCCGCAGCGAATGGTATGATTATATTGCGCTTGGGCTGAAGGAGCCCCTCCGGAGTCTGTACACACCCCCAGTGAGCGCCGTCGATGTTAAATGGATCGGGCTGTACGCCACAGCGTGTTCATGTGCATTGCATTGCATCATTACATTTTACTTGACTGTTATATTTGAAGTTGTTTTGCTGTTGGTTCATAGTAAGGTGTAGGACTGTTAGTGTTAGCTTTGCTTTATGGTATTTCATGGATTTCTTATCTTCAGACATTTTATATGCTTATTACTCACTGAGTCGGTAGTACTCACCCCTACTCCCTGCACCTTGTGTGCAGATTCAGGTACACCGGAGGCTTAGCTGAGCAGTCCTTGTTTTCCAGAGCTATTCAGAGTTGTTGAGGTAGCTGCTTGACGTTCGCAGGACCTGACTACTCTTCCTATTTCAGTTTTAGTTATATATATACATTTCCAAACTTGAGTATTTTCGTTCAGATATTGTTATTCAGATTGTTTAGAGGCTCTAGACTCGTGACCCCAGATCTTTTGGGAGTGTTTTATTAGACTTCGTATTTCTCAGTATTATTCTTCGATAAATTATTGGATTATTATTCTAAAACTTATATTCTCATTAGATTGTCGGTTTGAGGTTTACGGTTGATTTGGGAACGATTGTGGTCAGGCTTGCCTAGCACTATTGTTGGGCGCCATCACGACCGGGTTTGGGGACGTGACAGGTTCAGTCACATCAAAACAAAATCCCAAAAGTCCCCACAAAAGGAACTGGGGCAGCAGTTATGGTTGTGCAAGAAAGTTGATTCCGAAAGTTATAGTTGCGAACT
>NW_017674919.1:72264-73154 GCF_001879085.1 Nicotiana attenuata
GTCCGCATCAGAGCAACTCCAGCATCAGCGGCTGAGATGCAAGATAGAAGAGACGGTATGCAGCCTCAGGGCAAGGAGGCATCGCGCTCCCACACCCATGTTTCCAGACAGAACCCCTCAACATTACTACCCTCATCGTGACATGGATTATGCTCCTCCACCTTACGCGGTCATGAATGCTCAACCCTTTGCCCGGCCGCAGCCGCATGCCAATAGAAATCAAACTCCATTCCCAAGAAACCAGCCTCCTCACCAAAACCACTATAACCCCCGTCCTCCGCAGAATAACTTCCGTCCTCGGGAACCACCCAGGAGACCAAACTTTACACCAATCGGTGAACCCTACTCCAGTCTGTTCTCGAAGCTTGTTCAAATGAATTTGCTGCAGCCCATACCCCCAATCAGGCAAACCCCATAATCACCCTCCTATCAGCGGGGCGTCCGATGTGCTTACCACTCAGGAGCTGAGGGGCATGATACAGAAAACTGTTGGACGTTGAAAAGAGTTGTGGAAGACTTGATAGAGCAGGGGAAGATAGTGCTGAGGGACGATGAGGTCCCAAATGTGACCAACAATCCTTTGCCCGCCCACAATAATGGACCTGTAATTGGAATGATCTGTGAAGATAAAGAGTTCGATCCGGCATTAAAGGCTATCATTGCTATTGCTGACGCAGAAAGAAAACCAAAGGTTGCTTCAAAGCAATATAAAGGGGATAAGAAAAACAAAGTCACCAAGGCGGAGCCAGAAAAGAAAGATGAAGCCAAAACACAAACGATACCTCCCAAGGACGGAATTCTCTATATCCCGCGAGGCAGTCAAGAAAAGAAGCTGATTGTGAACCCTCCAAAGAAATTGGAAGTGAAAAAGGGAACACCAGTGTACGTAC
>NW_017674919.1:75541-80911 GCF_001879085.1 Nicotiana attenuata
TCAGAAGCCTTCGACAAGATCAAGAATACCTGTCAAATCCGCCAGTCTTGGTCCCACCGAAGCCAGGGAGACCTCTTTTCTTATATCTGACGGTCTTGGAGAATTCTTTTGGCTGTGTCGTCGGGCAACATGATGTAACTGGGAAGAAAGAACAGGCAATTTACTAGTTGAGCAAGAAGTTCACCAGTTATGAAGTTAAATATACCCTGTTGGAAAGGACCTGGTGTGCTTTGACTTGGGTTGCTCAAAAGCTAAGACATTATCTTCAAGCTCACACCACCTACCTCATAACCAGGTTGGATCCTTTGAAATACATATTCCAGAAACCGATGCCCACAGGGAGATTAGCGAAATGGCAGATTCTGCTCACCGAATTTGACATAGTCTATGTCACTCGCACGGCAATGAAAGCCCAGGCGTTGGCGGACCATTTGGCTGAGAATCCGGTTGACGAGGAATACCAATCGTTGAGCACATACTTCCCAGACGAAGAGGTAAATTCAATAGAAGTAATCTCTAAAGAAACCAATGCTTGGAAAATGTTCTTTGATTGGGCAGTAAACGCTAAAGGTGTTGGAATTGGGGCAATCCTAATATCACCCACCGGTCAGCACTAGCCGGCCACCGTTAGGCTCCGGTTTTTCTGCACAAACAATACCGCCGAATATGAAGCCTGCATCATGGGTATGAATATGGAATTGACCAAGACGTTGAAGAGTTACTGATTATGGGGGATTCAGATTTGATTATCCGGCAAGTCCAAGGAGAATGGGAAATCCGAGATGTTAAGCTTATTCCCTATCGCCAACATGTGAAAGATCTTGGCAAGCGATTCAAATCAATAGAGTTCAGGTACATCCCTCGGTGTCACAATGAATTAGCTGATGCACTCGCCAGTTTGGCCTCGAAGCTGCCATACCCAGGCAATGCCTATATTGATCCCTTGGAGATCCAAATCAAAGAAAGGCATGGTTACTGTAATACGGTTGAGGCAGAACCAATCACCCAGTCATGCTACCATGACATCAAAAGGTTTCTGAGAACACAAGAATATCCCGAGCAAGCCACGGGAGATCAAAGGAGAACCATTAGACGGCACGCGAGTGGTTTTTTCTTGAGTGGTGATCTCTTGTATAAGAGGACCCCGGACCTCAGCTTGTTAAGATGTGTTGACGTCGAGGAAGCCGGAAGAATTATGCATGGGGTACACGCGGGAGTGTGCGGACCTCATATAAATGGGTATGTTTTGGCAAAGAAAATCCTTCGGGCAGGATATTATTGGATAACTATGGAGAAGGACTGCTTCAGCTTTGTCCGAAAGTGCCATCAGTGTCAGGTGCACGGTGATTTGATTCATGCACCTCCAACAGAACTGCATCCTATGTCAGCACCTTGGCCATTCGTTGCCTGGGGCATGGACGTTGGGCCAATCGAGTCGAAAGCCTCAAATGGACATAGATTCATATTGGTTGCTATTGACTACTTCACGAAGTGGGTGGAAGCCATCACTCTCAAGTCAGTCACAAAAAAAGCTGTGGTAGACTTCGTGCACTCTAATCTTATCTGTCGTTTTGGCATTCCTGCAACTATCATCACAGATAATGCTGCCAACTTGAATAGTCGTTTGATGGGAGAAGTATGCGAACAATTCAAGATAACGCATAGAAACTCCACTCCCTACCGGCCCAAAGCCAATGGTGCCGTTGAAGCAGCAAACAAGAACATCAAAAAGATTTTGAGAAAGATGATTTACCGCTCCAGACAGTGGCATGAAAAGTTGCCTTTTGCATTACTGGGATATCGCACCACAGTGCGCACATTGGTAGGAGCTACCCCATACCTTTTGTTCTATGGAACCGAGGCCGTTATACCCGCAGAGGTAGAAATCCCTTCTCTCCGGATCATCGTTGAAGCAGAAATTGAGGATAGTGAATGGGTCAAGACTCGTCTGGAACAGTTGTCTTTAATTTATGAAAAGTGGATGGTCGCGGTTTGTCACGGGCAGTTGTACCAACAAAGAATGGCCCGCGCTTATAACAACAAAGTACGACCCAGGAATTTTGAAGTGGGACAGCTCGTGTTAAGACGAATTCTCCCTCATCACCAGGAAGCCAAAGGAAAATTTGCTCCTAATTGGAAGGGTCCATACATCATCCGAAAGATATTGGCGAGAGGAGCATTGTATCTGGGAGACATCGAAGGCAATGATCCCGAAACAGCTGTGAATGCGGATGCAGTAAAAAGGTACTATGTCTAGGCTCTCTGCGATGTTGGTCTTTGTGCAATTGAGATGACGAAGGCTTTTCTTCTCGCTATCCAAACACTATTAACCTTTCGTAAACCCATTTGAGCCGGTTACCCTTCTTTGGCTACCCTCTTTGGAACCCGGAAGTATTATCGAGAAAAAAAGGAAAAAAAAAAAGAAAAAAGAAAAAAGAAAAGAAAAAGAAAATATGATGGAAAAAAAAAAGAAAGAAAAGAAAAAGAAAATATGATGAAAAGAAAAAGAAAAGAAATGAAAAAACAAAAACAAACAAAACAAAAACAAAAACAACAAAAACAAATGTTTTCCTGAACTACGTTTGACTTGATTCCGAAAGGATACGTAGGCAGCCTCTCGCTGGGGTTCAGTCACACCAAAACAAAAATCCCAATTCCCCCAAAAGTTGAAACTAGAGCAGATGATATGTTGGTTCGGCTATGAGTCCACCAAAATTGTTCCAAAGTTGTACTTCCGTCCAAAATTCTTTTTACCCAAAACCTTGTCCAAGTCCTTCTGATCAATTGGCAAAGGCATGGGAATCGAAAAAACAACATTGTTGGGATCTGATAAAGTCCAAATTGAGAGAAATAAAATGAGAGAGTCTTATCGGTGAAAACCCTCGGGCACCATAAGGCGACGGTGAGTAGAGAATTTGAAAATGAGAGAGTCCGTTTGGTGAAAACTCGTAAAGAGCAGTGAGAAGATAAATGAGAGAGGTCGATTAGTGAAAACCAGCAAAGGGCGCTGTCGGCCGAAAAGAAGACATCTCATCACTAAAAGAGTCCAGGCAAGGTTCACTGGTTTTGAAATACGGATCAGCGGGTTCATGAGAAGCTGGAAAGTTTATGGGGTCGTGCATCCAGTCCAAGAAGCATGTCATGTCCATTTGAAGCCAGCATGCACCCCCAGATAAGTCCTTATTTTCCCCCGAAGGGACGCTTCTCTTTAAACTCATATGCTTGTCTTTTTCATACTTCTTCTTTGAATCTCTTTCGGTTTAACTCTGATTTCGGGACTGTTACAAAGAAAAGGTGGCAGGACTATTTTTATAGGGCTTCGCCTGGCAAAAGCCAAAGAAAATACCCAGCCTCAGCGGGTGTGTCAGACCAATCCCGACTGGCCATGGTGGTTGATGCTTTCAAAGCAAAGATATTGGAAGGGAAAGAAAGCCAAAGACAAAGGTCCTAAGAGCAGAATAAAGTGAAAAGGCAAGAGCCCACACGGCGCGGGTCATCAAGAAATCTTAAAAGTTGAGTCCTGTCGGTTTGAAAAGAGATTCACCCTCAATCCAGCAAGCAGCAAAGTTCTCAACGAAAATTGGGCTGGGATCAAGAAATTGAGATGGTCAAGGCCACAAAACCAACCACCGTTTCAAACTAACAAATTGTTCTTTGTTTGAAAGTTAAAACAGGTGTAATTCAAAGCAACCATGCAAGAAGCAGGTGCAACCCAAAAGGAAAAAAAAATGCGCAAGCGCTGAAACAGCTTTGCAGCAGGGAACCGACCAAAAAGGGAAGTTTCCCCCAAATTCTTTCATCCGTTTTACTAAATAAAAAGAGAAAAACAAAAAGAAGAAAAGAAAAAGAAGAAGAAAGAAAGAAGAAAAAGAAGTGAAAATGAAAAGCCCCAAAAAAAAATCATGGTAGCATAGGGCCCCATTCCCTAGATATCCCGGCATAACCCGTGGACCTCCCTGGCATAACCCAAGGAGCTTTTTTCTTTCCATCCCGGCCTAACCCGTGGATCTCCCCGGCATAATTTTAGTTTTGACTCATTCGTATAGCAGTGGGTTTAAGATATCATCCCACCAAATCATTTGGGTCTATTGTGTCGTGAACCATGCTCCATGTTTGCTTCAGCTTTGGGCTTGCTTTAGGGCCCAAGCGTGAGTAGCCATTACAGGTTAAGCTTAATTGAATTCTCACCTGGGCCAGCCCTTAGGCCCAATATGCTAAAGAATTTGTAATCTCATTTTATTGGTTACATTTTATAGTGCCATTTCTGGGCTTTCCAAGCTAGATAGCGAATTTAAATTAAGAGGTTCTCCTCTTGTTTAAATTCGGACTTGAGCTTGAGGCCCGAATTTCATAATGTTAATTAATTCATAGGCCTTTAGAGACAATCCTTAATAGAAAAATAGTAGTTCATTATAGGATGGCCTTTAAAAATAATTTGAGGTGCGCCGCGCCAAACAAAATTTACAAATTGCGTGGCCCTCTTTAGTTACTTCTTTAAAAAATATTTAGAACTTGGGGCGTGCCATTTAGCGAATTTTCATGGCCTCCCGCAAAGTTAATAACACGTTAGTCACTGTAGGTGCGTTCTTCAATAATTTTACTTTCCTAAATTCGGATGTGCATTTCATGTGACCCAAATCAAAATCCCAAAACGTTGAATAAAATGTGTCAAGGATCCGGGTGCATTTCATGTGACGTGATCCGAAAACATATTTTAAACGACGTTCAATTTCCTAAAATTAATGAAAAGCGGTAAATAATTTTAAAATTGCACTATAGGATGACATGTATTGGAATAAGATGTTTAGCCAATTATAAAAGTTTAAGCGACCGTGCTAGAACCACAGGATCCGGGGGTGCCTAACACCTTCCCTCGGGTCAACAGAATTCCTTACTTAGAATTTCTGGTTCGCAGACTCCACTCGGGAAGTCGAAATTTCCTCGATTTGGGATTCAAGATAAACCGGTGACTTGGGACACCAAAAGCCAAACCTATCCCAAGTGGCGACTCTAAAAATCAAATAAATAATCCCATTTCGAATAATGTCACTTTAAATGGAAAAACTCCCTTATACATTTATCCTTTGGGGTAGGTGTGTAAAAAAGGAGGTGTGACAGGATGTACATATACAACGAGTAGAAATTTTCGTTTGACTCACTTAATGACGTTAGGTTGATAGGGAAATAGCTTAATCGATACCCCTAGACTCCACATCCCTTACGTATGTCGGTAACATACTGATATACTACGTGATTTGGTGGTGCAGAGACATTAATAGGAACAAAGGTACTCCCCTTAGAAACAAGTTCTACCAATCCCTCCATGGCTCGATACATTCTCCTAACAAATGCTTGGGCAATCTCCCTCAT
>NW_017674920.1:0-1167 GCF_001879085.1 Nicotiana attenuata
ATACATCTACACTTGAGACTCCATCAACCATGACTCGCTTTACATAATGACCCTCACATTTGACCATCAAGTTCAAAGCCCTATTGTGCCCGGCTCCCTCCTCGGGAAGTTCATCATCAGTAAAGGAGATTCTGTTCACCTTGAAAAATCTGTTGGCCATCTTCTCTAACTGATTCACTGTGGTCTCCTCTGAGATATGTGCCTCGTTCAGGACCTTGATTAGTACACGGGCATGCTCTTTGGAATGTAGGAGTAGAGATAGTAGAGAGATCTGAGCGGGAGTCTTTCTTAGCTGGTCAATGATTGAGTAATCCTGAACTTTCATTCTTTTTCAAAAACTCTTCCGCATCTGCTTCAGTGACTGGTTTCTTTATTGGCAAATGGCCTTCTCTAATTTGCTTGGCCTTCCTCAACTCTTCTAGAGAGTAACATCTCCCTGATCGAGTCAAACCTCCTACGTTTCCCCCACTTCCTCTATGTATTTCCTTGTCCTTTGTAGGTCATCACTAGTTTCATTGTACTTCCAAGGAGTTGGTTTTGTGTTGGTTACAGGGAGTTGCATGGCAGGTTTGATTACGATCGGCTCTGTTATACCTTTTGTACCTCCCTGCTTCTCCCTTTTGTCGGGATGACCTCCAAGTACATATAACCTTGGGCTTGGAACACTAGAGTGAACTTCCAACCTCGAGATCTTTGGAACAAATAAAGTTGCCTTATTTGAGTTCTGGGCGCCTTTAACAATCAATGGCACGTCTCGGCTGGGACTTACTTCCAGACCTGCTCCTTCTTGAATTGCACCCACTGTCATTTCTGCTCGACCGACCGGCTTGTATTCTTGGTCTCAGACAATCATTCCGACAAAATGAACATCATTGTGTGCTGGCAACGGATTATTTGTCACGTTAGGAGGGTCCTCGCCATTCGTCACTACAATCAGTTTTTCGGAAATTAGTCTCTCTATGGCTCTTTTCATAGTCCAACAGTCATCAGTGTTATGCCCTGGGGCACCGGAATGATATTCACATCTAGCATTCGCTTGAAATCCATGCGAATCGGGATGCATATGGTGGGGAGCGATGGGTCCAATTACGCCTATTTGCTTCAGCTTCTAGAATAGCTAAAATATGATTCAGCCAATGGATGAATTTTTCACGGCCTCTGCTCTCG
>NW_017674920.1:10718-32975 GCF_001879085.1 Nicotiana attenuata
ACACACACACACATATATATATATATATATATATATATATATATATATATATATATATATATATATATATATATATATATATATATATATATATATATATAAACAAGGCAAAAATTAGGCATTTACAAAAGTGTAATTTTAGAAGAACTCGGGTTACTGATAATCAAATAAGAAAATAATTATGTAACAAGAAAGGAAAATTGAACTGAGAAGTAGCCGAGTAAGCAATATAAAGCAATGTAAATGAGTTTCTTCCAATAATAATCAGTGTATACAAATGTTATTTCTCTCCCTTTTTATAGCTATTTCTAAGTACTACGTTTCTTTCCTCTCATAATAGAGTCATTATGAGCAATTAATGACATTAATGAGACGTTATGATTGACAATCGTAACTGTTTCGTGAAGATTCCATAACGTTTCCCATCATTAATTGCAGATATTACGCATCTGTACTTTTTGTTGTCTGGGTTCATTCCAACGGTGTCTCTTCAAGAGATCCGAGTAACCGTTCCTTCTTGTTTTCTTGCACCTTTGCCCGTACCTATTAAGACCCGCGTCTCTTTGTGTACTCTTTGCCAGCTGTCACTCTTCTATTAACTCACATGTCTTGACATGTCTGCCACATAATTAATTCAAAATGCTGACTAGATTTTCCCCAATACACTACTGTTTCTTATTCTTATGCTAAATAAATGCTCAAGGTTTGCTTCTCTAGAATTGAAAAGAAAAAATGAATATCTTTTATTTTTCTAATTTATACCTTTATGTGTAGATTAACTTAAAATTTGTTGCTTATTAAAGACAAACGAATTTTTATTCTCTGATTTATACCTTTCTATGTTTATTATTGTAGGAGTATTTAATTTTTGTTTGACGACGTGGACTCATGGACAAAGTCAAATACTTGCCGCGTTTTTCTTTCCCGAACTCTCTATTTTCCAATTTAAAAAAACAAACCTCATACTTCTAGATATAATTAAGTTGCATAAAGAACTACGATGAATCTAGCACCTAAGTCCTCTTTCCTATTATTTAGTCTTTTCTACTTTTAGAACTTTTGCTTCTCATATGAATTTCTAATGTTTCATATTAGCTTCTGTATACGGGTAAATCGGGATTGCCCGATTTTATCACTATTTCCAGATCAGAGGACTGCATCGAGGGTCACCCTCGTAAAGGATCAGACCTGAACACAGAGACAAGGTGCCTAGTTTGGAGATCGAGGCACCCGTCGAGATCGAGGTCCCCCGATGATCGAGATCGAATATGACCGGCTTCGAGCGAAATACAATAACGGAAAGGTGAAATATTCATAACCGGTGGGAGATCACGGAGGAAATCTCGGAGCGGATAAAATCAAGGGCGATTATTTGTATCAATCATGAGATCCACTTCTGTAATTAGAATTGTACCTCAATTAGGATTCCTTTAGTATATAAAGAGGGATCCCCATCATTTGTAGTCTCTCTCACATTCATACAGATCAAGGCAATATAATATTTCTTTCTTCTGCTTATCAGCTTACTGCTTTTTAATTATTGTTCTTTAATTGTTACTGCTTTATCATTCTCGAGGGTTCATCAAGCTCGAGGATATTGTCCACACGTCGGTTTGTTCTATATTCTTATCAACTTCATCACTTATCTCTAAATTAACCAATTGGTATTAAGTGAAATCACGTATCCTTAAAACCACAATACAAGTTTAATTGTTACTCAATTTTTATGGTAAACAGTTTGGCGCCCACCATGGGGCTAAGGATAATAGCGATTGCTTAATATTTTAACCTTCATAACACACACCGCTTTTACGCTTGTTCTTGTGAGTATTTTTTTTTGTTTATTTCAGGAATCAACATGTCAAACTCTCAAGCGGTACCGTACCTACTCATACTGACACCGGCCTTGGCCTTCACGGCGAAAACGAGCACGTAGTCGCCCTGGGAAACAAAGTACCTCCGATCAATCCCGACGCAGCACAGGCCGTGGATCCGGTTGATGTCAATTCTCATGTCGTCATTCGTGGAAATTTAGGCGTCGACCCTGAAAATCGCGTCCGCAGAGACACTCGAGCAGCTGATCGGAATACACAAAATGGTGAAGAAGGCGGAATTAGCCTTCGAATGATATTTGACATGCTACAAACTCAGCAGGCTGCAATAACACAACTCCAGAATCGGGCACCAAGCAGAATAAAACTCGATACATCGCAGGAAGTTGTTCATAGGGTCGAACCAGTACAGGAGAAATTGAACGATATGGATCGGGAACTAATCCCGCCATCATGAAGATGCTCGAGGAGCTCACTAAACGGATTGAATCAGGCGAAAAGAAAATCGAGGCCAATGACAAAAAAGGTAGAGACGTACAACTCACGGGTTGACCAAATACCGGGGGCACCCCCGATCCTAAAGGGTTTGAATTCAAAAAAGTTTGTGCAGAAGCCTTTTCCTCAAAGTGCGGCTCTGAAGCCCATTCCTAAGAAGTTCCGTATGCCGGACATACCTAAGTATAATGGGACCACCGATCCTAATGAACACATCACTTCGTACACATGTGGAATAAAGGGAAATGACTTAGAAGATGATGAGATTGAGTCCGTTTAGTTGAAAATATTTGGGAAAACTTTATCAAAGGGGGCAATGATATGGTACCACAATTTGCCTCCCAACTCCATCGATTCTTTCGCCATGCTTGCTGATCCGTTCGTAAAGGTGCACGCCGGGGAAATAAAGGTCGCGACCAGGAAATCAGACCTCTTCAAAGTGAGACAGAAGGACAATGAAATGCTAAGGGAGTTCGTATCTCGATTTCAGATGGAACGCATGGACCTACCCCCGGTTATTGATGATTGGGCTGTCCAAGCCTTCACTCAAGCTTTGAACGAGCGAAGTTCGGTAGCGTCACGCCAACTAAAGCAGAATTTGATTTGATATCCGGCGGTTACCTGGGCCGATGTGCATAATCGGTACCAATCGAAGATCAGGGTCGAGGATGATCAGTTGGGAGCTCTGTCCGGTCCCGTTTACCCAAACAGATCCGAAGGCAAGATTCAGAGGAACATCGATAGAGAACCCCGATCGAACAGAGATCGATACCAACCTTGTAACGTAGATCGTAGATGAAATATGATATTTGTTCTAGCTATCAAGTTGGGTCATACAGAGCAAGACCATATATTTCGATATCATGAGCCTGTGGGCCTTAGTTTTGCAAATTTTTATTGTAAAAATAGCACGGTATAGCCAGTTTTCGGACTGGTCAATCAAAAATAGCCAGCGTTTACCAAGTCAATGAAAAATAGCCACTATTTTGCTGCAATAGAGACCGGTCCAGCATAATATACTGGAGTTCGGTTCACTTGTGTATGAACTCCAGCATATTATGCTGGACCGGTATACTTTGCTGGCTCCAGTATAATATACTGGAGACTGGAGCACCGGTGCTCCAAACTCCAGTATATTATACTGGACCAATATACTTGTTAGAACTCCAGTATATTATGCTGGAGTTCTAGTATACTTATGCTGGAACTCCATCATATTATGCTGGAGTTCCAGCATACTTATTATGGAACTCCAGTATAATATGCTGGAGTTCAAGTATACTTATGCTGGAACTCCAGCATAATATACTGGAGTATTTTCCGGGTTTCGAACAGTGTTTTCGCTCATATTTATCTTTATATAAAAAGTGGCTAAATTTCGATTACTTTTGAAATTGGGCTATTTTTGAACGACCAGTTGTAAATCTGGCTATTTTTAAAATTTACCCCTTTTTATTGGGTTTCTCATTGACTAGGGGTGTGAATTGTAGTCTCTTTCTTTTTCTTTTTTCTTTTTGGATAATTCTCACATTTTGCAGTTTAGTTACCTAATATCAGACCAGTATTTATGTTATCCAAGTTCAAGATGTCCAATCCAAATATTTAAAAAAGGAAAGAAAGAAAATTAATACGATATAATTCTATTTTATTTATAACAAACAAAATTTTATGAATTCCATCGGTACATACAAAAGAAATAGACAAATAGGAGTTGGGTTAGTAGGGTCATGACCACTATTCAATCCAATCTTGATTATAAAGAAATTCGAGATGTCCATTTATGATCCTTATATCATCGGGCAACAGCCTTGTTTAGTTATCAGAAGTTTAACATCCTAATCGAATTACAAATACCTCTAGGATTAAGTAATAAAGAAATAGGAAAAAACAAGATTAAGTTTGGAAAAAATAAAAGATATATAGAAAAATAAAATGGTACTGAAGGGAAATCCAGCACCATATCCCACTTCAAGATCAGTATTTAAAATTGTTTAAGCTTAAAGAGTTATATAGCAAAAGCAATTCCAAGAAACCTTTAGCTTTCTTATATTAAAGTTAATTTTTTCCTTTCTGCCGTTAGTATCCTTTCTACCTTTTTTTCTCTGAATGGCGTGGAGTTCATAGATCATTTATAATAAAAACATTATTTATGTTTCATAATTGTGCACTTTCGCACCACAAAAATTGTTGTCACTATAAAAGCAAAGGTTTCTAAATCTCGGAGGTATTTTATTCTTATTTCGAGTAAAAGCAATGCAAAAGTTGAAGATTGTCTTAGTTGCTACACCATTAAACCCATAATGCCCCAATCTTTTTGCCAAATGAGTTTAGTTAGAGCTTTACGTGCTGGCGAAACTAGATTTCATGCTCTTTTTTCTTTTGCCCTTTAGGGTTTTTTTATCTACCATTTTCTTTACTATAGGTTTGCTTTTGGAAATGGGGAGCACCTATAGAGATCTGTTTGCAAGCAAATATAATATAAAGAAGAAAAGATGGATACCTAATGAATCCATCATTTAATTAGAGTAATAAGTGCATTTTAAAAATGCGTAATATACATACACATGTATATATGTCTAGAGGTTTGCATGTCTTTAATATGTCAGATACGAACATGAATAGTTCTACTAAACATATCTCTAATGTAGTTATCAAAAACCAATCATAAATTATCCAATTGATTTGGATGAAACATTTTGCAGAGCACTTTCTTTTTGAAACTGGAATCAACTTAAGCAATTGGGCCAAATTGATATCTTGAAATCTTGATTGGAACTTAATTTGATGTTAAGGCAAGCTTAAGATCCTGATTGGAACTTAAATCTAGAGAAATTTTTATAAAGCACTATCTTTTAGTGGTAATTAGCTATCTATAGATACCATTTGCTATATTACGGATTGTAGATACGTTTTCTGTTATTATAAGATGTATTAGATGTATTTAAGCTACTGTATTCATGAATACAATAGCAAAAATGGGCGTGAATCAGGGAAGTCCAGCTAATCAGTTGTTGTATTCGAGTGTATTCGACTGTATTCATGGCGTGAAACATGGGATTACAGCTGAACATAATATAGTATTCGACTGTATTCACAGCGTGAAACAGGGGATTACATTGTTTTTAAATGGAAAGTGAATCAATTAACATAATAGACTCCTAATATAACTCAACAAACTCAATTATAACACACAAATTTTGTATTTTCAGTTATAAAAAAAGATTCTCAACCGAAAAACACCCCAAAAATATAGCAATCTTCAGAGAAATTATATAATACATCTGAATACATAAATTATATTAATTAAAAAAATATATGAATACATTCAGGGAATACAACGAGACAGGGAATACAATGAAATACATGGAATACAACGAGATACATTGAAATACAATTAAAAAAAAGACAATGAATGAAATACATGGAAATACAATCCCACACCCGACTCTTCAGACCCCAATTTCCTCAGTCCCACACCAACTTCAGAAACAACAATCAGCCAAGAAAAATTCCCAATAGAGAAACGAAGAAATTAAAGTCAGAGATAATTCGCGATAGAAAATTAAGAACTGGGCTTGTGAAGCAGGATCCACCAAACTTTGAGATTGGATGGAAGAGAACAAAGCCTAATTTCCGGCAGCATAGAAAATCTGGCAGCCTAATTTCCGATGGAGATTGGATGAACGGATGTTTGCCTAACCTCTACGGCAGCATAGAAAATCTGAATGGACTTTGTCCAAATTGTCGAAACCATATGTCAACATATTTGACGTGGTAACATATATGTGTGCTCCGATGGAATTGGAGAAATTGGGATCGGAGAGAACGTAGGTGATGTGGGTGAGAGGAATTTTGAGATTGAGCATCGTATTATTAGGGAATGGGGAAAGAGAATGGCATGTATCAAAGTAGAGAGAGAAAGAAAATAGTGTAACTGAATAGCGTATTTAGTGGCTTAGGGTTAGGAGGTAACCAAAATTAGATATTTTGCTATAAACATTAAAAGGTATTTATAGAATATAATTTTTTTAAATGACATTTATTTAAAATAAATAAGGTGTTAACCTTTGCTATAGGAGGTAAAAATTCCTTAAATGTAACGCTAAGGTAGGTCCAAGGTTAAAACAATTATGGGATGACTTGTCTTAAGATATTGCAGTCCATACATGACAAGTTTACAGCTCAAAATAGTTTATAGAAATATATTTTCATACTAAAATGTAAAAATATATCTTGTGACTTGTGAGGACTCATTGCTCGTATTTTCACCTCTGCCAATATCTCTTTTCATTTTCATTATATAATATCGTTGTGCTATTTCCCATTCTTATGCTAGGTAAATGGCTAAGATTTGCTTCTCTAGAATTGAAAAGAAAAACTGAATATCTTCTTCTTCTTTTTTCCTTCTAATTTACACCTATACTTGTAGATTAATTTAAAATTTGTACAAATTAAATAAAAACGAATTTTATTCTTTGATTTATACCTTTATATCTTTATCCAAGAACCGGTTCAAATTCATGCCACGTCGTTCGACTATAGAAGCCATTCATATTGTTAGGAGATTGGTGGAACAATATAGGGAGAGGAAAAGGATTTGCATATGGTGTTTATTGACCTAGAGGAAGCATATGACAAAGTCCCCAGGGATGTTCTATGGAGATGTTTGGAGACTAAAGGTGTTCCTATAGCGTTCATTAGGGTGATCAAGGACATGTAAGATGGAGCTAAAACTCGGATGAGGACTGTGGGAGGAGACTCAGAATATTTTTATGTTGTGATGGGGTTGCACCAGGGCTTAGCTCTTAGTCATTCTTATTTGCCTTACCGATGGACGCATTGACACACCATATTCAAGGGGAGGTGTCATGGTTATGTTATTGTACTGATTGATCAGACACGAGGCGGTGTCAACGAGAGGAAAGTTTGGAGACAAACTCTAGAGTCTAAAGGTTTTTAGTTGAGTAGGACTAAGACAAAACACTTGGAGTGCAAGTTCAACGATGAGATCAAGGAAGCGAACATGAACATGAGGCTTGATTCACAAGTCATCCCCAAGAGAGGAAGTTTCAAGTATCTGGGGTCTCTTATCCAAGGGAATGAGGAGAATGATGAGGATGTAACTCATCGTATCAGAGCAGGGTGGATAAATGGAGGCTAACATTCGACGTCTTGTGTGATAAGAATGTGCCATTGGGACTTAAAAGTAAGTTCTACAGAGTGGTGGTTCGACCGACTATGTTGTATGAGGCAGAGTATTGGCCGTCAAGAGCTCTCATATCCAGAAGATGAGAGTAGCAGAGATGAGAATATTGAAAAGGATGTGCGGGCATACCAGGTTGGATAAGATTAGGAAAGATGATATCGGGGTGAAGGTGGGAGTGGCTCCCGAGGAAGATAAGATGAGGGAAGCGAGTCTAAGATTGTTCGGACATGTGAAGAGAATTAAGAAGCATAGATGCCCCAGTAAGGAGGTGTGAGCTGTTGGTCTTGGTGGGTATAAGAAGAGGTAGAGAGATGCCAAAAAAGTATTAGGGAGAGGTGATCAGGCAGGACATAGCACGACTGCAGCTTACTGATCGAGGACATGGCCCTTGATAGAGAGTGTGGAGGTCAAGAATTAGGGTAGAAGGCTAGTAGGAAGTCGAGCTTTTTTTTCCGTTTCTATACCAGTGGTATTAATGTTAGTTTGTTAGTTTTCTTCTTTTTAGATTGCTTTATTCCCTACTGTTTTCCTACTATCTTTCGCTTCTATTTCTTGGTATCTTGCTATTGTTACTGCTTATTGCTACTGTTTCCTTTTAGTTATTTTCTGGCTATCTGTTGTTCTCCACTATCGTTCGCTTCGGTTTTCTCAGTATCTTGCTGTCGTTATTGCTTGCTGCTACTGCTTTATTTCTTCTTTCCTGAGCCGAGGTCTATCAGAAACAGTCTCTCTACCTTCCAAGGGTAAGGTCTGCGTACACATTACCCTGCCCAAACCCCACTTGTGAGATCCAACTTGGTTGTTGTTGTTATTGTTGACGTGGACTCATGGCCAAAGTCAACGACTTGCTGCGTTTTTCTTTCCTGAACTCTCTATTTTCCAATTAAGAAAAACCTCATATTTCTAGACATAATTAAGTTGCATAAAGAACTACGATGAATCTAGAACCGACTGATTACTAGTTACTAATAATTAATATTATTTGTACTGTCAGTATATAAAACTTAAATCCATAAAATAAAAGGAAAAGTACAGCCAACGACCTAGTGTTATCACCCCTGAGTCCTCTTTCCTCAGGGGCGTACGCATGATTTTTCATAAACGGTGTCGATATTTCGAAGAGTAGAACAAATGAACAAATAAAAAAAATCGTATTTAAAAAAATATAATTCAAATTATGTTAATAAAATTATAATTCAAAACTACAATTCACCTCAACAAATTCTCATTCTTGAAAATGTATTCATAATAATCTACGATACACTTATCTTAGACATTTTTTTGTGAGTTATGCCACTATAGCGATTTTAGGTTTCAAGGTTTAGTTGGTACCTTTTTCTAAAAGAGGTCAGGAGTTCGTTCTTTTTGACTTGTGTTTTTTTAAAATGATAAGTTTGAAATTCCAAAATGTAAGCGAACATCATGGTTCGAACTCATAACCTGAATGAGGGTTTTGACGCGTTCAACCACTACGCTAAGCCACATTAGTTGTCAAGCTCTGTCAATTTAATTATATGTAGACGTTTACTGTTTTCTTGCATATTTTATAATATATTACTTAATAATTAGTAAAAAAAATTGACCAATGACACCGCTTGAACTAAGGTAGGTATGCCCCTGTCTCTCCTATTTTAAGAACTTTAGCTTCTCATATGAATTTCTAATGTTTCATATTAGCTTCAAATTCGTTTATCTATGTTCTCTATTCGTGCTAACTGGTGCAAACACGTTCTTGAAGCATTAAAACCTGCTAAACATAATTATCTCCTAGGCTAGCTAATGTTACAGGAAAACTTGAAAGTCCGAATCAATTATGTAAATATTTTTGGGGTTCACTTTTAAATTGAGTAGAGATGAGGAAAGGTATAATGCAATGTATGTGAATGAAAGTCTAAATTAAATGATAGTTTTTGTAGCAGTTACGAATGAAATGGTCCCCGTGACCTTCTATTCGGTGGCCATCCAATTAATAACCCTAGTATATATTACCGACTTTTCCCTATAATTCATGAAGTTCTTGTTAATAATATAATCAATTTAAAAAAAAAAAAAAGGCCATGTTCACATGGTCTCAAACTCTAAAATGTGTATTCATTGCATGCCTACGTTGAATTTATGTATATCTCATGATATACAATACGTTTATATGTCTCTCTTTGTGGAACAAATTAAATTATACGTAGGTTTTACTTTTTATTATAACGTGTTGAATAGTTGATCTTGTCTCCATTTGTAGCCAACAGGAATTAGTGGTGAGGTTGTGGGAAGACACTGTTTCTTTTAATTTGTTTGTAGATTTTCAGTATTTCGACGAACCTAGTGATGAGGCACTAATGCTTCATAACAATAATAGAAAAAAACCAAAAAGTCTTGTTATTAACTTTGACAGAAATAATTTTGTTCATCGATGGCAGGATTTTTGTTTATTGATGTGTCTATGGAATATGAATCTTGTTATGTCGAGGAAGAGGCAAACTCGAAAATAAAGAAGATAAAGAACACCAAATTTTAACGTGGAAAACCCTTCAAATCGAAGGTAAAAACCACGGGATCACAAAGATCCAAAAAGCTCCACTATAACAATAAGAGGGTTACAAAAGTTCTCCAAATTGGCTACACAACAAGGGCCAAACACGGAGCAACAATAGCAACAAGAGCAACAACTAATCAATTGAAGAAAGAGTATAATCCACAAAACGAAGCTGTTGTTCGAAGCTCGAAATCAGATGCTACGAGCCTCCAAATCCGATCTTCACCGTCCAAATCCAAGAACAAGATGTTACGAACATTCAGTCAAAATTTCAGCCCGATCCAACGGTTAACGAATCGGAAAACGTGATTTGAAGTTGGCTGGTCGGAATAAAAATCTGCAGCAAAACAAATACTTTTTTTTCTCTCTTCTCTCTTGATGAAAGCTCTCTCAAAACCCACTCTTATGTGCATAAGTCTTTCAAAGACTTGTATCAATGAGCATAGAATAATTCTCCAAGGTTTTCCTATTTATAGATCATGAGTGGTGCTTTCTCTTAAAGCCAAAACCCACTCAAAATAGGAATAAATCGAATCCAATTCCAAATAGGATTGGAAACCAAAAGATAATAGGATTAGGCCATTGGGCCTTTGGCTGGACAACATGGGCATGTGCCCAACAAACTCCCCCTCCAGCCAAGGGGCCAAATGTGTCTTCAAGTAGAGGAACTATTGACAGGCTTCATGCCTGCCAATTTTCTACAAAATTCATGTTTATCTGCAACCACCGCCTTTGTCAGCATATCCGAAGGGATTTTCATCAGTGTGTATCTTCTCAACCTCAAATAATTTCTCTTCCACGGCCATTCTTATCCAATGATACTTTCTATTTATATGTTTGGTCTTAGAATGAAAAGTGGAGTGCTTGGTGAGACAAATAGCACTCTGATTATCACAAAATAAGATGTACCGTGGCTACTCAAAGCCAAGATCATTAATAAACTCCTTCATCCATAATAGTTCTTTGGCACCTTCTGTGACAGCAATATATTCGGCTTCTGTGGTGGATAGAGCTATGCACTTCTGTAGTCTAGATTGGCAAGAAACAGCTCCCCCTGCAAAAGTGATCAAATAACCGGAAGTGGATCTTGAATTATCAAGATTGCCTCCTAAATCAGAGTTTGTGTAACAAACAAGTTCAGGCTTGCCATTGCCAAAGCACAGCTTCAAATCTGCAGTACCTTTTAAATACCTTAATATCCATTTTACTGCATCCCAATGTTCTTTTCCAGGATTGGAAATGAATCTGCTAACAGTGCCAACGGCATGTGCAATATCTGGTCTAGTGCAAACCATAGCATACATCAAGCTACCAACGGCAGAAGAGTAAGGAATACGAGACATCTCCTTTTTCTCTTCATCAGTAGATGGACTCTGACTAATACTCAATTTGAAGTGTTTAGCAAGAGGAGTACTAACCACTTTTGCATCTGTCATATTGAACCTCTTGAGTACCTTCTCAATGTATTGCTTTTGGGACAGAAATAACTCATTTCTATCTCTGTGTCGGTGGATTTGAATGCCCAAGATTTTCTTTCCTGGCCCCAAGTCCTTCATCGCAAACGATTTGCTCAGCTGCTTCTTAAGGACTGCGATTCTGGATTTATTCTTGCCAACAATAAGCATGTCATCCACATAAAGCAATAAAATAATAAAATCATCATCAGAGAACTTCTGGAAGAATACACAGTGGTCTGAAGAAGTTTTCTTGTACCCTTGTTCTTCAATGACAGATTCAAACTTCAAATACCATTGCCTTGGAGCTTGTTTCAATCCATACAGTCTCTTTTTACAATTTGCAGACATAATTTCTTTTCCCTTAGTTACAAACCCTCAGGTTGCTCCATACTAAATCTCCTCATCTAAATCACCATGAAGAAAACCAGTCTTGACATCCATCTGCNGTGGAAAACCCTTCAAATCGAAGGTAAAAACCACGGGATGACAAAGATCCAAAAAGCTCCATTATAACAATAAGAGGGTTACAAAAGTTCTCCAAATTGGCTACACAACAAGGGCCAAACACGGAGCAACGATAGCAACAAGAGCAACAACTAATCAATTGAAGAAAGAGTATAATCCACAAAACGAAGCTGCTGTTCGAGGCTCGAAATCAGATGCTACGAGCCTCCAAATCCGATCTCCACCGTTCAAATCCAAGACCAAGATGTTATTAATACTCAGTCAAAATTTCAGCCAGATCCAACGGTTAACGAATCGGAAAACGTGATTTGAAGTTGGCTGGTCGGAATAAAAATCTGCAGCAAAACAAATACTTTTTTTTCTCTCTTCTCTCTTGATGAAAGCTCTCTCAAAACCCACTCTTATGTGCTTAAGTCTTTCAAAGACTTGTATCAATGAGCATAGAATAATTTTCCAAGGTTGTCCTATTTATAGATCATGAGTGGTGCTTTCTCTTAAAGCCAAAACCCACTCAAAATAGGAATAAACCGAATCCAATTCCAAATAGGATTGGAAACCAAAAGAGAATAGGATTAGGCCATTGAGCCTTTGGCTGGACAACATGGGCATGTGCCCAATAAATCTATGATATATCAACAATATATATTGGTCGGAAAAATATTTATTTTGAGGTTTTTAATAACGTTATATATTTTCTAAAATTTTGTGGTCGGAGAGGTCCAGGGGAAGAATGAAGGGAAGGAATTGAAGGAAACTCATGATTAAAATCAATTACTCGATTCACTTTTTAAATTGCACAACTTTAACTTTTTTGAGCAAGTTCTTGATACATAACTAATCGTAAATAATATCACAATTTTATTGTGTTTGTATCTGCTAAAGAAGTAGGGTTCCTTGAGAAGAGAGAAATTAAAGGAACATGTCGTCATCCTCTCAAACCAATCTAAAAAGAAACTAAAGACAATATGTTCATAGTATATGAAGAAAAGGCTGAGAAGGAAAGAGAATTAACATTAAATTAAGAATAAAAACTTAGATGAGGAATATAAAATTACGATTAAACAAATAAAAGAACTCAATTAAAATCCAAGAGAGGGACAAGGAAAGAGGATTTGAGTTGGATACACTTTGCACTAGCTAGAAGAAAAAAGGGGTGTTCGTAACCTATCACATGGGGTTAAGCCTTCTTTCCTGACAAATATAATCTTGGTTTTCCTAAACTATTCATCACAGACCTAAGCATGTAACCCCTCCCCCCCCCCCCCCCCACCCCCAATAATGTCCTTGGATATTTATTTTACTTTCATTTCATTTCATTATCATCCATTATTGTCTCGTTCAAAAGTCTAATTATTTTACCACCATCATTTAGCGGTAAAAATAGTAGGACTTTCGAACGCGACAATTAATAATGAATATGATTGCAAATTTTTTCATATTTTATCCAAAATGGAGTACCTTTTAGCATAGGAAACTTTGCTTTATCTATTAATTAACCTATTTAACGTGAAGATTAGTCGAACTTGTAAATTTCAAATACATAAATGCCTAAGGAAAATTTGGTGTTCAAGAATGGGGTCTTTTAATACCTTTATGCATTTATTACAACAAAAGGAAAAACAGTGGGACAAGGTGATGTTGACGAAGACTTAACCATGATGATGCATGAAATAAAATAAAAAAAGATAGAAATATACTTTAATGCAAATTTATAGAAATGGTATGTTATTGACCCCATTTGTTTCCTTCTGTTATATTCAGTTATTATACCTTTCTTCTCCTTATATCAACTTTTTGTTTTTCCGCTTTTCCCCTTCTATAAATTCCCAATTAACCTTATTAATCAAAGGGCTCCAATATAATTAGGGAAAATGGGATTTTTTAAGATTTATCTCTAATTTATTTTTATATAATGAAGGCTACGTGGATTAAGCCATTACAGCCAGAAAAATGTAGGCAACTTATAATTACTCTACTGATATTTTGTGCAAATAAAACAAGTAAATCGGATTATGGGAAGACAGAAGTAACTGGTCAACATGAAAGATCAAAAAAGCTGGCAGCGTATATACTATATAGAACGACATGTTAATTTTAATTTTGGTTAATTTTTGTCGACCAACATGCACCTAATGATATTCATTGTACTGATTGGCTTGCTTCCCTTTTCCTATCATCTTATATATATTAAAATATGGTTATGAGGTTTATATTTTATCTCGGTAATCTACCAAGATTTTGCTGGATTTCTTGTCTTTTCCTCCGAATTGTTCGAAAATTCCACACTACTGCTGCAACTTAATTACTGTTGAATAGGATATTATCAAAATTACAGAGATGCTAATTTGCTAACCATAACGGTGCGCTCCACGATAGAGTAAATTTTTTTTTTTTTTTTTCCCACCCGATGTCCGGTACTCGCATTGGAGCTCGATTATATCCGGATTCGCACCGCGTAGGGCCCCATTCGGGGGGAAGCGCTCCCTACCAAGGATTTTTCCATACCGAGGGCTCAAGCCCGAGACCTCTGGTTAAGGGAAGAGCAGTCTCATCCACTGCACCACATCCTTTATGGTAAAATGGAGTAAAGTTACTCCAACCATTACTCCATTTTTTACTTGAGAATTTCTTCTCTCTCTTAAATATGATATTATTATCTTTTATTTAAATTTTATGTTTTTTATTTCTATTAAAGAAATTCTAAATTTTTTTTCTTTTTTACATATTCATCACATATAATTTAATATAAAATTATTTAATACTATAAATTTTAAATAATATAATTTGTAAGTAACAGCTAGTATTTTATGTTCGCACCTTTCAATTTTAGCAACATCTAATATTTGCACCATTCATTGAGATGATATATATTTTTTTGTACAATTATAACTTATAATAAAATTAACTTACAATTTTACATACAAATAATAAATGCACGAAAATTAATTTATCAAAATTATACGCCAAAATTAAAATGTAAAATTAATATTATAAAGATATTACATAAACATAATTAAGTATATATAAAGAGATAAATTAAAAGAGTTAAATAATAAAAATAATACTAATAAAGTAAGGATGAATAGTAATGGAGGAGATGACACTATTCATCTCCAATTTTGGGGGCAAAAATGAGGGAGTATTGAAGCTACGTTTTAACAAAAAAGGGACTGCATTTTGGAGAAATGGGGGAGGGTTGAAGATGCCCTAAGAGTTGCTTCTTTATATATCTATATATATATATATATATATATATANATATATATATATATATATATATATATATATATATATATATATATATATATATATATATATATATATATATATATATATATATATATATATATATACGCACAACAATTTTTTTACGTGTGTTTTGTCGATAGGCTATTTGCATAGGATTTTACATGCACGATTCAGTATTTCGGATGAAGTTTGCCCTATTACCATTTCAAAAATGTGGGACTAGTCTATCTTAATAATGTGATTTTCTTAAACTCATTAAACACTGAGATTTAATTTATCCCAACCACTAGTGATATAGTTCATTTTATGTCACGACTCAATTTCCAAATCCGGTCTTGATGGCGCCTCTCGTGAAGACAAGGCCAGCCACAACAGCGCAAACACCTCTTTTAAAGCAATTAATTAACATTAACAATTCTAACACATGCTTAATATAGCCAATAATGCGGAACAACGATAATACCAAGGGAAACCATCCCGACACAGCCCAAACCAGGGTGTCACAAGTCATGAGCTACTACAGAGTTTTCTATAAGTCTACAAAGTATGAAATCCGGTACAATAGTCTGAAGAAAACATAAATGATAGAGGATAGGGGAGACAAGGGGCTGCGGACGTCAACAGCTACCTCGTAACTCCAAATAGCTGCCTGGTCTGGAAGGAATCAACGCTCAGGTGCGGACTCTGCTATGCCTAAATCTGCACACATGGTGCAGGGAGTAATGTTAGTACTCCGACCCAGTTAGTAATAATAAATAATAACCGAAGGCATGAAAACACATAAGTGCACAAGAAAATTCTATATCAGGCAGTAAATCACTTAACGCAGTAAAACAGTAAAGAGTCAAATGAAATTTCCTTTTAAAAACAGATAAATCAGGTAAAACAACAATAAATAGTGAGTAGAAATTTGCCCCTGGGGCCCACTATCAATCACTCATCATAATATCAGCCCCTCGGGCTCACTCTCAGATCATATGGGTACCCGCGCTCACTGTGGGTGTGCAGACTCCGGAGGGGCCCCTTACGGCCCAAGCGCTATATCAACATAAGGCCTGAAAGCCTTCTCACATCGCTCATAAGGCCTGCTGGGTTTGTAAAACAGTATATCCAACAGGACTGAGTTCAAGTAGTATATCAAAATAGTGAGGAAACAGTGATAAAAGTCCACGAAGGATTCAAGTAGTCGGCGTGAAGCCCAAAATATGACAATAGCCCCAAGTTATGTTAATAATAAACACATCTCAGTCAAATACACGGTAAAATATAAGTTGGGATGGACCAAGTCACAATCCATTTATGGTTGTTCTTTTATTTTCCCCCTTTTCGTAGATATGAACTAATATTTCCAAGAGCCGCGTAATTTTCTTTTATGTTTTTCTTGATCCATTCAAATATTTCCCAGTAAAGTTTTGTGCTCAAGTTGTAGCATAAACACTCTCGATAATTGTTAGGAAACTTATTACTCCCTCCGTTTATTTTTACCTGGCACGTTTTGACTTTTCACGCCCCTTAAGAAATAATATATGAATTGTATAATTTACCATGATACCCATATTAATTGATGCATATTTTATTGGATTTGAGAAAATAATTTAAAATGAGTAATAAATACTGTGGGTATAATAGGAAAAAAATTTGCCTTCTCTTGATATGCGTATAGTAACAAGTAAAAATAAAAATATTACTCCCTCCGGTCCAAAATAAGTGATCTTTTTGGGATGTTTTCACACAGATTAAGAAATCCACCTTTTAGCATTAATTAGCAATGGAATTGTCCATATTAACCTTTACTATCTCACGTAAACACTCCTAACACATATTCCAACACTATTTACTCCAAGGACAATGTAGGAAAAAAATAATTCATTCATTCTTGAAATCTGGAAAAATCACTTATTTGAACCACAAGAAAAATGCCAAAACATCACTTATTTTGGACCGAAGGGAGTATAAGTTAGTTAATCATTCCTGGGAGGCATGCTTAATTAAATATCAGATGGTTAATTAAGATGCTTAATTAATTAGTTTTTGTGGTTGCTTAGTAGTGAAAACCTTTACCTACAAAAACAGATACCTCAACTCAACACGCTCCTTCAACGCAAGTATCCAAGTAAACCATAGCAGAAAGATAACTGCGCCTACACTCTACAGACAAGCCACACAAACTAAAATAAAATACCCTTCTGAAAAAATAAAAATTAAAGAAAGAAAAAGAAATAAAAACGAAACTTAAAACTAAAATGAAAAACAAAAGTTAGAGAGAGAAGAAGATGAAGTGCACTTTCCTACTTTTATTTGTTGCACGCATCCATGGTATAAATCAGAAGGAAAACCAGAGTACTATTATAAGGCCAACAACAAGAACAAAAGAAAAGAAAATACTAGCTAGTTAGCAAAATTCTTATTAACATCAAAACCCCTTTTACCACCCTCCACAATCTTGGCTTAGCTAATTTGTCTTATTCTCCAAGAAGAAGAAGAAGAAGAAGAAGAAGTACAAAAGAAGCATCAAAGAAGAAAGAAGTCATTTTGTGGACTGCTTGACCTTAGATGGACATCTTCAGTTTCAAGCAATTTTTTTTTCTTTGCACATTTTCTTGGTGATATCTTTTGATTTGAGGCCAAAATTTTTGTGGGTAAACTTTAGATGAAGGGGATGCCCTTACCCTTTGATTTTCAGGGGAAGGGGGTGTTAGACTTGGACATTGTGTTAAATAAAAATAGCATCTTGAATTCTTGGAACTACAATAGCAAAGAAAGTTGTTATCTTGTAAATAGTCCGAGTGCTGTACTGGATATTATAAGGAGTCCAAGGCCTGTTACTTCTTCTTCAACCCTGTCTTCATCTTTTGGGGGTGGTGGTGGTGGCGGCGGCGGCACTGCTTCCACAGATACGGCAGGCGCAGTTTCTGCAAACCCATCTTCTAAATGGCAGCAGCAGCAGCAGCAACAAGACAACACCACTGCCACCAGTTCCAATGTAGGAGGAGCTGCTGCTGAATCTGAGCCTCAACAAGTTGCTGCTGCTACAGAAGGGAAGAAATGTGCTATGGAGGAGTGGGAAGGTGGGTTATCAGAGTCAGGAATGGCTTCTCCTTGTCAAGAACAGTCTATACTAGGGTGGATAATGGGTGATGTAGATGACCCCTCTATGTCTAACTTGAACAAGGTGTTGCAGGTTAATGGCCCTATGGAATATGAATTCAATGCAGGATTTGGGGTTGTGGATCAAGGTTTTGGTGTTGACCAAATTGGTTCTAGTAGTTTCATGCCTGCAATTAATAGCTCTTCTGTTTCAAGTTTTCATCCTACTACTACCAGAATGAACAGTGACAAGATTGGCTTGCTTTCTAACATACCAACAAATCTCCCTCAAAATCCAATCTTTCCTTCATTCTCTAACAATCTTGGCCCAGTTTCCTTCAGCCAGACACAACATCAGCAGCAACAACAGCCATTTGAGAGCACAGATTTGAAGCCTCAGAGTTTCCATTCACAGTTCTTGATTAACCAGCACCAAGCACAGATTCCTCAGAACCCATCATTTCTTTTGCCATTGCCATTTGCACAGCAGGAGCAAAATCTTGTCTTGCCACCAAAGGCGAAAAGGCACAACCCCGGGACCCTTGAACAACAGGGCTCTCAGATCTCCCAAGAACTGTTTATAGATGCAGGACAACAGCAGCCACCACCTTCCCATCAGCTCCAGCTGCTTCCCCATTTTAGGCCAGGAGGACCAATAGGTACAAAGCCAAAGATGGTGGGGGAAGAAATGGGGCAGTTTCATCAACTACAACTACAGCAGCAGCAGCAACAACAACAACAACAAGCAATTATTGACCAGCTATTCAAAGCTGCAGAGCTGGTCCAGACAGGGAATCCAGTACTCGCGCAAGGGATATTGGCGCGGCTCAATCACCAGCTCTCTCCAATTGGTAAGCCATTCTATAGGGCTGCTTTTTATTGCAAGGAAGCTTTACAATTGCTACTTCATACCAACACCAACAATTTGAACAACCCCTCTATACCATCTTCTTCACCTTTTAGTCTCATCTTCAAGATTGGTGCCTATAAGTCCTTCTCTGAGATCTCACCAGTTGCACAATTTGCCAATTTTACTTGTAATCAAGCCCTGCTTGAGGTCTTGGATGGGTTTGAAAGAATTCATATTGTTGATTTTGATATCGGCTATGGCAGGCAATGGGCTTCTCTTATGCAAGAGCTTGCCTTGAGAAGTGGTGGCGCACCTACCCTGAAAATAACTGCATTGGCCTCACCCTCCACACATGACCAACTAGAGCTTGGACTCACTAGAGAAAGTTTGATCCATTTTGCTAACGAAATCAACATGGAATTTGAGTTTGAGATTTTAAGCATTGATTCTTTGAATTCAACGTCGTGGTCACTGCCTCCTCTAGTCTCAGAGAATGAGGCAATTGCCGTCAATCTTCCTATTAGCTCATTTTCGAGCTATCAGCTGTCACTCCCGTTGGTTCTTCGTTTCGTGAAGCAGCTGTCACCTAGGATTGTGGTTTCTGTGGACAAAGGTTGTGACCGGACTGACCTACCATTTCCAAACCATGTAATTCAAGTCCTTCAGTCATACTCAAACCTTCTCGAGTCGCTAGATGCTGTAAATGTGAACTTTGATACCCTCCAAAAGATTGAAAGGTTCTTGCTCCAACCAAGAATTGAGAGAATTGTAATGGGTCGATTTCGTTCCCCTGAAAAGACGCAGCATTGGAGGGCACTGTTTTTGTCATCTGGACTCTCCCCATTACCTCTCAGCAATTTTACAGAATCACAGGCCGAGTGTGTGGTGAAGAGAACTCCTGTTCGGGGTTTCCACGTAGAGAAGAGGCAGTCTTCGCTTGTTCTCTGCTGGCAGCGAAAGGAGCTCATCTCAGCTTCAGCTTGGAGGTGCTGAGGAAAAGCAATTAAATTTGCAGTTGCCAACCAACCAAGGTGCTGCAAATTCACTATCACTGTTTTAGTATCTGAACCTTTATGTTTTTCTTGCCCGTAATTTTCATTTGCTAATTTTTCTTGTGGCATAGGCAGATTGTGTCGGCGTTATAAGAACAATCAAACATTCTGTTAACTAGTATTTTACCATAGTTCCTTATCTCGGGGTCTTTGTTTAATTGTGGTATTACTGTGATGGAGCTCTATAATTTTCTGGAGGTAGGCATATATCCGCTGTTTCTAGTTATGCTGGGAACCTTGTTGTACTCTTGGCAACATTACAAAGCCAGAAATCGGAAAAAGATGGAATGTTAACTCATTTCATTGACGTGCTTGTGTATATTGCATTGATCATCTCATGACATGTTTTGCTATTCCATGATATCTTATCTGTGACATGGGTGAATCTTCTGTTTAAGTTGCTAATATATGTTATTGTTCTGTCTGTAGCCCTCTGCCAACCTTATATTTGCTCAAACTCTTGCTCTTCTTACAAATTTAAAGATATATCATCTGTATTAGTTATCCACCTGACCACTTCCTTAACTTGTTCACTGGAATTCCACTCTTTCAAACCCCCACACAATGAAGGAATTACTAAAAAATACAAAAGAGATGTATGAGAAGTTACACGAAAAACATCCTCATGTATTATGGAGAAGGATGATGAAACTGTAGTATACATTATGTCATGGAGTGACTTAATCTATCCCAAAGGATTAGAGAATGGGTGAAGTTTGTTGAGACACCCTTGGGTGCGGCCTATCGGTCAATGATGTGAGGTAAATTAGTCGATTAGGGTAAATAAAGTTTCACCGGGCGAGTTGCTCCTTATTTGTGCGTATGAAGTGGTTTAAACACCACTATAATATTTTAAAAAAAAAAACTCTCTTCGGTCCACTTTAATTGATTTCTTGGCCTTTTTTGTGTTCCACAATATTTGATTTTTTCAAGAAGGAATTAGCTTCTTTTTTCTAAGGTTACTCTAGGAGTAAAGAACCTAGGAGTATTTGTTGTAGTTCCGATAAACAAATAAAGGTTAATATGTCAATTTTATTTTTTATTAATGTTAATAGGTGGATTCCTTAATATGTATGAAAACAGCCAAAAAATCAATTAAAGTAGAGACTGGAAATGGCAAGGCATGAATTGTGATGGTTATGGTTGTGGTGATCCTTGAGATTCAATTAAAGTAGTAATGCAAGATCTTAGGATGTAAAGAACATGCTCATTTATTACGTTTGTTTTAAAACGAGGTCTTGTTTGATTGTGGTTCAAGGTTGTTGATGAAAATGAGAAGAACCACTTTCATCATTTGTTAAGAGTCATTACTATAACAGAGACGGTGGCATTCTGACAATGGTATTTTACCCTCCTGCTTACTCAATGATTTTCCTTGTTAAAGAGACATAAAATATTGCTTGATATGGGCTTTTATATCTTTTGCTTTACTCTAACCACTTGGGGAGACACACATTTCTTGGTCTGTGGGACCCCTTTTGTTTTGAGATCAGTTTATATTTCTGATCGATTCAACGTCAGATTGTACCTCCTCTACCAAAGTTGGATGGTGCAGAGGGGGACTACATTAATCCCTTTTTTTTCTTTTTCTCTACCATCGTAACCAAATCGACAAAATTTGGATATTTTCTTGGTTGATTTAATACTCATTCCCGTCCAAAATAAGTGATTTTTTGGATGTTTTCACACAGATTAAGAAATCTACATTTTAGCATTAATTAGCAATGGAATTGACCATATTAATCTTTACTATCTCACATAAACACTCCTAACACATATTCCAATACTATTTACTCAAGGACAATGTAGAAAAAAAATAATTAATTCATTCTTGAAATTTGGAAAAATCACTTATTTTGGACCACAAGAAAAAGGCCAAAAAATCACTTATTTTGGACCGGAGGGAGTATTAAAAATCAACGAATTTTGAGTTGGTTTGATTTTTAATTTTAAGTAAACAAAAAACAAAAAAAATGACTTTTTTATATATATATATATATATATATATATATATATATATATATATATATATAG